>NW_017308357.1:157872-161357 GCF_000935625.1 Nanorana parkeri | reverse complement strand
GATCCGTCACCCCCTTTTATTTTCACATATAACCTTTTGTTTTAACAATGAGCCTTTGAATATAGAGTGAATACATAGTTTATGTGACTCTTTATTTCCAAGTACTTGTTTGAAGCTGGCAGCACGATCGAATGCAGGGGAACTTTAACAAATTGGAACCCTAACAACGACAATTGTGCTACATGTTATTATTATAAAAAATGGCAATTATAATATGTTTGTGTGCACTAAAATTCATTTTAGTGTATTTATTCCTCAAAATATTGGTTTGATAAACATTTTCGCTAATATTGTGTAACATAAAATATTGCAACTAGCATTTTTTATTCTATAGGGCCTCTTCTTTCAACAAATATATCATATTTACATTTAAGCTATTTTCTAGCCCAAAATTCAGATTTTAACATGTGTGTACAAAAATTAAGAAATTGCTCTGGACACAAAGTAGTTAAAGTACAGTATATGTAAACCCAATCATTAAAATCTCATAATGTATTTCAAGAGTAATTTTCTTTTTTTTTTATAAATCTTCAGCTAATATCTGGTGATCCTGACCAAAGGTCCTTGTTTAGGCACTCCCTATTGTATGGTCATAACTCTCTGTCCCTGCCTCCAAATACAACTTATTTCTTTAATTATGTGTCTAAATCTCTAATCTGCAGCAAACAAGGTTACAAATATTTTATCATAGTGTCATATACTACTTCTTAAATATTTTTAAATTAAAAATTCTTAGTTCTTATGAGGCAACCCCATTGATTGATACACTGAGACAAAGGGGTTGATTTACTAACCTTATAAACACACCACGAACATGTATACACCTCTGTAGTGTGTTCCCTCCCAGCATGATCTAAGGGTGGAATCTAAACACATTTGTAGTGTGTACACACCCAGCCGGTGTGTTGTGCGAAGCCCTGCATGAATTGCAAGGTGATGTTGTGTAAATTAGCTCTACATTGTGTTGCTTGCGTTGATGAATGCAGGAATGTAAATGCATGAGCTAACCATTTTTGTGTAAACTTAGAAGCAGCATTATATCTGCATCATGTGCATGATTTTTCCATATATGGCATTAGTGGAAATATGCTTTTAGAGACTTTTTGGTTGATAAATACGTTTTGCTGTGTGAAAATCACACGCACCTAGTGCGTGCGTGTGTTTAGGTTAGTAAATCACCCCCAAAGTGTAGGAAATGCATTTTTTTTCCTTATTTTTTATTTATTAAAGACCACAAAAAGCTATAAAAACCAAAACGTATTAGGAAAGATGACTTCTAAGGTATACAACAGGACATATAGCTGTATCTATATAATTAGTGCAATAAAAAGCATACAGCAAGAATGAAGAAAAGGATTATATTACATTTTACAGCGACTGACCTCAGTGAGATCAGAAGACCCTCTTCTGTTCAGTTATTATCCAAGGATCCTTGGAAATCATCCTCTTAGTATACCACGATGTCAGAACAAAAGATTGCATAAGCTTACGTTTTGTAATAGTCAGCAGGAGATCAATAAAGGATTCCCATACTTCAAAAAACTTTTGGGTCGGAGTATCCTTACTAAGCATTGTCTCAATCCAATCATTTTGAAATACAAACATCAACTTATTAAAAAAAAAAGAGTTAGGGAAGGTGGTTCAGACTATATCCATTGATGCAAAATCGCTTTCTTCCTCACCAAAGATATAATAGACAATAACTTTCTACATCCCGCAGCAATTTTTATTCCATGCAAATCTAAGATTCCAAAAATCGCCCAAGCTGTCGACAGAGGTAAATCATTTCTTAAATTCTGCGGAGCATACAGGGCAATGTCATTCCAGAAAGATTTTATCTTGGGACAACTCCAAAAAACATGATATGAACCTGCTGACTTTTTTCATAAAATTTGGCATGTCTGATAATACAGAGAATAGGCATGCAGTACAGTTTGCTTTTTTCAGCCATCTTATTCAAAGAGTAACGTAAGCATAATTTCTCGAAAACTACAACTTAAAGCAACTCTCCTGGTTCCCTGCCACACACACCCCTAACTAATCAATGCCATTGAACATTTAAAAAAATGTTTAAAACAAAAACGAAATTCCCTTTATTCTCACCTAAATCCACAGCCATGTGACATTCTGGTCTTCTCTCTTGTTCTGTATACAGTAAGGCTGGGTTCACACCTAGGCGTATCGAATATGCGCGATTCTCGCACATTTCGTGTCGCGCGTTTGTCACGCGATTCGCGGTAATAAAACCATGCGCCAAACGCGTGTTTGAGGGCTACTTGGCTGTATCCCAATGGAAATGCGCGACAAAAACGCCCCAAAGAAGTTCCTGTACTTCTTTGGACGTAGGACGTTTTGTAGCGCGTTCATACGGCCTGTAATACACCCAGGTGTGAACCATACCCATAGGAAATAATGGGATTTCGGTGTTTGAGCGTTTTGCAGAGCGTAGGAACGCGCTACAAAACGCCCAGCTGTGAACCGGGCCTAAGTGAGATCCGTTTTCGGTCTATGTCACTGCCTGCATGTCGTGGACACTTTCTCTTGGCTTTCCAGTGGCAAGGTCCTTTCAGGATTCAGAAGAGGAATCTCAGCGGTGATGTCAGCCAAAAGGAACCCGGTAGGAACCAGATAGTGTGGGCACATCTACAGTGCTGGACTACTGGTCCCCTGCACCCAGAAATGGCACTGGCAAGATGCTCGCATGGTGGACTTAAATGGATATATCCCTGCTGCAGAATGTAGGTCAAAAAACATCTGAATAAAAGGAGGTAGGGTGGGAGTGAAGGGTGGAAGGGGGTTTAATTTTTGCTAAATGATGGGCCTTAATATGCTGCTTTAACATCTTGACAACAAATATTTCTGTTAAAATAGCTTTTTATAGTGTCCCCATGCCTTTAATTACTTGATAGAGAAGCACCCTGTTCTTTCCTTCCTGTAAAGATGGTTTGTAGTACCTCACTACAGAATTTGCAGTTCAAGGATTCCACCAGGACATGACAAAATACTAGCACTGTGTTAGGTTTGAGATATTTAAATACACTAACTTCTTAATGTTCCATGATTTTCTTGCAAGGATAGAACTGAATGGAAAAAAAGTCAGGTATCATATGTGTCTAGTAAAATAAACTTGCCTGGTCAATACAAATTTATAGCATACTTGGGTGCAATAAACTCTGAAAACCAAACTGCATAAAAAAGCATATGCATACTGCAAAATCAAGAACTTAGGATGATAAATGTTAGTACTGCAGCCATAAAACACATAATATAATGTTTTGGGTTATTTTGTTAGGGTAGAGAGTATAATTCTGACACTGACGCTTCAGGGCTAAATTAAGCATTTCAGAAAAAACTATTTATCTGTAATAAATTGAAATCGCATGTATTTTTAAGAACTATAGCAACATAAAAATGTTTAACTTGGAGTGTGTGTGTGTGTGTGTGTGTGTGTGTGTGTGTGTGTATATATATATATATATATATAT
>NW_017308357.1:150112-157651 GCF_000935625.1 Nanorana parkeri | reverse complement strand
TAAAAACACTTCTACGAGTAGGCATTTCCAGTAATGTAATGTTGATTAATATCGATGAGTATCTTAGCTGTTAGTTTTATTTTGGTGTGGGAGGTTTTTCTCAAACAGCACCTGCGTAATTTGAGCAGTTTGACATCTGAAGAACATTTTCCTGCATGCTGGAAGATTACTTTCAATAGTGCTTCAAATGCTTCTGATATTTACCAGTCTTAAACATATTGCTTCCTTTTTTAGTGGAAGCTATATTTATTTGTTGGGTTGGATTTCCATTTAGTACAAAGCACTGCATGAGCAATGTTGATCCTGGGCCCCTTATCTCACTCCCTTGTACCTTGCCTTTAAAAACTGTATTGCAATAAAATGTTTCCCTTTGACAAAATATAGGGAAACATGGCCCTAAACATGTTATAGGGTGTCATGGCCCTAAACAAAATATAGGGAAACATGGCCCTAAGATCTGCTATATCTTTTTTTTTGAACAGGTAAAGTGCTATATCCTTTAAGGGTCAAGAATATATGTTAAAATATACAAGGATTTTAAAAAATAGTTTTGTAGTGAGTAACATGTCTGGGGAAGTGAAACAGTTAATGCTTCAGAAAAAAATATTGTTACATTTTAAATATTTAGCCAGGGATTGTAGTAAAGGGAGAACAAGATCCATAATGGCACACCAGTTAGACCTTTAACTGCCAGAGTCAGTTGTTCATGTTTGCACATGTGTTAAAATGCTTAAAACCCCTAAAACATTGGGGGGGATTTACCATAACTGGAGCAGACAGAATCTGGAACAGTTTCCTATAGTAACAGTTTGTTCAGTTAAAGGTTAATAAACCCTCGGCGGTCTTTGCATATATCTACTGTTGGCAAGCAGTAGATATATGCAAAACATCAGAAAATTTCTCAGGCAGCCGCAAAGGATCTTGGGGAGGGCGCATGCACAGTTCAGATGTTCGGCCAGGAGACAAGGAGAGACACAAAGTAAATCTATGGAGCAGCGTGCACCCACATAGACTCTGTGGTACATGAGAGAAGAGGAGGACAGAGGAGTCAGTGCTGGATCAGAGACCCGCACCATCGCTGGAGGGACAGCTGAAAAGGACAGGAAAGAAGATGATCGGATTAAGATACATAATTTAAGGAGGAGTCCTTACATTAGCATTTGGGGGGGGGGGGACTTTTGACTTTAATGTCACTTTAAAGCTTTCAATATGAACGGTAGAAGCTGATTGGTTGCTATGGGCAACTGCTCCATATTCTGTCTGCACCAGTTTTGATAAACTCCCCTCTATATATTTTTTGAAAACAAAGCCCCTATTTTCTAAAAGTACCCAAACTGTCCATAGGCAACGCCAATGGACAATTTGGATAGTTTTGTGTGAAAAGTCTGTAGAGCTCACCAGTTTAACCTCTTGCCGTCCGCCCGTAGTAGAAAAACGGACGTGTTTTATCATTTAATATAGGGGAAACTGTTTTTTTTTTTAAAATTTCGGTAATTTTTCCTTAATATAGTAAAAAAATAAAACCCCCAGTGGTGAATAAATACCACCAAAAGAAAGCTCTATCTGTCCCCAAAAAAGGGTATAAAATTCATTTCAGTACAGCGCTGCATGACGGAATAAATGTCAGTTAAAGTACCGCAGCGCTGAATACTGAAAAATGGCCTGAATGGGAAGGGGGTTTAACACCGCGGATGTCAACTGGTTAAAGAACAGTGAATGATGACCCTACAATTATTGCTCTTGCTCCTAATACCTAATATGTGTGGAACAATGATCATTTTCATATGTGCACACAGCTGACATGGGTGTTTGCATTCTTATGTGCTATCCTCGTGTGTATATTGGCACAGCCAAGATAGAGGTAAGGTTATAATCTGTTACACAACCTAAGGAAAACCTTAGATCAGACCTGTGTGATGCAGTAAGCATCCCCTGTAGCTGCCTGCTACATGATACAGTGAACATTTGACAACAGTCTGACTTTCGGCTTGGTCTGGCTTCAGGTATACTTTAAAAGGTATTTTCACTTTCGAAGCCACATTGGGATAACACCTATTTTATATGTCTTACATGTTCCCATTTACATAGCCAAAGCTAAAAAAAATGTTTATTGCAATTTAAATTACTTTTACTTGGGTTAGGGTTTCCTGGCTCCTTAAGAGTTAGAATTTCTATTTGCTTCTCCTTTGTGAAGGGGTGAGGGGTTTGTTAACCCTGTCTGTACAAAGCTGGCTGATTTCATTATAATTTGTACAGTAGATTTGAACACTGACTGTCCTAACAAAAAGGTAAAGGATTACACCCTGGCTTCTGCATTGTATGTTAATGAAGTGAATGAGAGAAACACAATCCACACATTCTTGTCCTAAGTCTTTCTATAAGGACAGATAATTGTAAAGGGGTTCAGAAAAAACTTGGATTCAGCCATGTAGCCTGCTACAACAGAACATCTAAAGGGTAAAAAAAAAAATAGTTTTGGTTATTCTGCGTGAATAGGAACACAAACATATAGAGGGGTTTGACTGCAAAAGTGGAAACACACTTTAAGACAGTTTGTTCAATCAATCACTGAGATTCAGCTTGATTTATTTCCCAGGAATTCTCTACTCAGTGTTGATAGTCCTATTTTCCCGGTCTCATCATGTTTATCACTATACCCTCTGTGGACAGTGCTGGTGCTGTTTTATGTTAGCTGTCTTCTCTAACAAGGGAGAGAAGCTCCATTCTGTGTCAGTTGAGTGGAAAGTAATACTAGAGGAGGAACCTAACAATGATGGAATGTGGACTGATAGCAGAATCATCAAGTACAAAAGTCATAATATTTTGCAGTGCACAAAGATCCAAATATTGTTTTTTTTTAAGACAAAAACTCTACAACTGCATAAATCTATATATGGAAGGTACGGGGTTGGCAAAGAGTGCACATACATTAGCTGGCCATGTGTACCGAGGTGTTAGTCTCCTTTAGGGTTTCACCGACCCATTTTTCCTGCCAGTCTGGGTTGGCTACCCCTGCCCACCTGTGGGTTGATATTCTAAAGGGTGGTGGGGCAGCTGCAAGGGGAGGCTGAGATAGGGAAATTGCTCTTTTGGACAGATGCAAGAAAACAGTCACAAGGTTTTAACCCTTAGTAGGCAACCCTTATGAATGGGACTTATTGAGACATTCACAGTGGGATAAAAGGAAGGGAAGGGTGAGCATCTTGTAAAGGGCCAATTGCAAGTACTTGATTAAAAATACATTTTTTATTGTATAGATAAATACTTCTTTATGCAAGTAAAAATATAAAAAAATGACATCCGACTGGACATTTTGTCATTGTTGTGGAGCTGGGATAAAGAGTGAGTTTATTATTCAATGTTAAGGGTGTGTGCATATTTGCAGAGTCTGCTGTTAGCAAGGGCTGGTGTCTCATGACCCTCTGAAGGAAAGTTAAGGTGCCCATACACTGCATGATTCTCGTACGAGAATCGCGGGAAATCCCACGATCGTACGAGAATCATGCAGTGTGAATGAAGGCGTGCGGCCGTTTCTACTGTACGGTCGCACATCTTTTGTCTAAGGAGCATGTTAGAAAACCAGCCGAAAATCTTCATGTGACGACATTAATGCCATTAGCCATTAATGGCTGTGTGTTGAGTTATTTTGAGGGGACAGCAAATGTACACTGATATACAAGCTGTACACTCACTACTTTACATTGTAGCAAAGTGTCATTTCTTCTGTGTTGTCACATGAAATGATATCATAAAATATTTACAAAAACGTGAGGGGTGTACTCACTTCTGTGAGATACTGTATATCAGGGGCGCCCACTATTTTTCGTCTGGAGATCTACTTTTCAAATGACGAGCTCATTGAGATCTACCAACGAAAAAACACCTGCATTCAGGGGCGGGAGGGGGCGTAGGCTGCGCAGGCAGGCCCCTCGCCCACAGTGCGATCGCCTGCATTAGTGCCTGTGTTCCAGTCCAGTGCGATCCGCAAAAATGCTGCGAGCACTATTTTTGCAGATCGCACTGGACCGGAATGGAGGCACTAATGTGCCTGCGTTCCGAGTGCGGGCGATCGCACTGTGGGCGATGCCATTGACTTCAATACAGCTCCACACCCCCTCCCGCACCGGAACGCAGGGAGTCGGCCTGCTTACATTCCAGTGCATTACAGTACATTACAGGTCCCGGCGTCCTGTCCTCCCATGGTGCTGGTGTGGCCAACGTTGCACATGGGGTGTCCTGCACCTTTCCATCTGCAGCGTCTGACACATTCAGCCGCACGAGCACCACGGGAGCCTAGCCGTAGCCAGCTCCTGAGGCAAGGAAAAAAAACAAAATTTTTTTATTTATTTTTTACTATTTTTTATTTTATTTTCATTATTTATTTTTATTTATTTTAAATTTTCATAATTTCTTTTTTTTTAACTCTTGGGGGGGCTTCGGGGAAATATTAGGGGTCTAAAAAGCCCCCTGATATTTCCCTTTTAAAATAGAAAAAGAAATTGAGGACACAAAGTCCTCAATCTCTTTTTCTGCAGCCTCTATTCTAAATGAATGGAAAGCACAGAGGCTTCCCATTCATTAAGAAAATATTTTACTATCAAGCTGTTTCTGAATGGGGAGGAGCCTCTGTACAGAGTGCTTCTCCCCATTGAGAAACTTATGAATGAACAGGAGGTGATGTAAATCACCTCCTGTTCATTCATTTATAACTGGGGACACATAGTACTATGTGTCCCCAGTTATTTACAAACACTGGAGTGATCAGCCGATCGCTCCAGTGTTTGTCCTACACAGAGGATTGGTACATACTACTGACATGTACCGATCCTCTGCCGCTCGTCCACGCACAGGTGGGCTGCAACTTCTCTGGATCCCCCTGCTCTCCGGGGCAGACGCAGCGGTGGATACAACGAGCCGCGGGGGGGCGGAGCCGCTGTGACAGAACGGACGAGCAGTGAGGGGAGAGAGAGGCGCCGGCTGTCAGATCCTGGCCGAGTCTCTCTCTCTCTCCTCACTGCTCTGCTTTAGTTAGTGACAGCGGCTCCGTCCTCCGCCCTCCCCCGCCGCCAGTTCCTTCACTTCTTCTCGGATGCCCGCTGGGGAGAGCAGCGGGGATCCAGAGAAGCGGCGGGAGGAGAGGACATGGCGATCTACCAGTGACCACTACGCGATCGACTGGTAGATCGCGATCAAACTTGTGGGCACCCCTGCTGTATATAGTTTCAGAACCTATGAAAACTCTATCAGCAATTAGTATTCTGCGTCACTAGAGAAAATAGCCTTTGCCTTTGGCGATTAAAGAGACAGGTGGGCACCTTAATTGTTTTGCTATGGGGCACTGTTTGTGGTATAAGCATCAAAGCACAGTTGTCTTAAGCCTTTAATGGATATGAATACAAATGGATTTAAGACATATTTAACCAACACCTCTTGACTGCTGGATTCTCCTCAGTAAGTCTCTAGTACAATTCTGCCAATGACGGAAGGAACACGATTACTTCCATGGAGGATGTTTATAGAACATGAAGAAGGGGTTGTATGTAAAAGCCATTGAGTGCAGCACTTATAGAATGAAGTTTCTAGACAAGAGTAGTGTGCAGCCCAGAGAACTCCCTAGTGCCAAGATATGGATTACATTAACTTTTGAAGTGAAATGGGCTCCCTGAATCACAGACAGGTTAATAAAAGAGAAAACACATCTGCATTAATCACCATGCACTGAACAAAATTAAACTGAAATAAAATAGCTAGACTGCTACTTTTTTTAGAAAAAGTGGCAAATGCCATGGTTTTGATTAAGCAAAAGCAGCAGCATCTAAAAATACAGCCTATGCAATAGAAGATGTTGTCTGAAGTGCACCCTGCATAAAACGCAGTCTAAGACAATTAGTTTACAGAAAATAGCATAGACATATTTGGCCATAATTACATTACGTGCAGTGCAGTTCTTTTGATTGCTCAAATTATCTTTGAAGGGCCAGAGATTGCAGCATAAATGTCATCCAGATTAACAAATGAAATTTCAACTACAGACTAAGCATTTGATTTGTAAACAAGCCATATACATAGAGGGCAAGACTCTGGTCTTTCCCACAAATCTCCAAAGAACAACTTGCAGAACACTGGTGATCAAAAGTTTAGATTTCCCCAACCTCTATATAACAAAGGTCCGGATTCATTAGTGGAAACAGGAAAATGATATTGAGCAGTGGAGAAAATGCTAGCCTGGACTCTGACTGCCATGTATCCTGATGTAAACTATTATCTAATAATCTCACACTTGAAGTTTGACAAGTCTAAGCTGTGAGACATCACGTATATATGATCTATATATATTTATGTTAAAGAGGACATTGCATCAAAATGCTGCCCCCCATTAATACTAATTACAAGCTTTAAAGTAGTATTAAATACTCAGTTTTTTGATGTAAATGCATTTCAGGCAACTAATGAAATGTGGCACAGTACAGTTTTTGCGTGTGCCACAAAACATACCCTGCCATTCACTGCTGTCAGCTCCAGTTCATAGTAGTGCTTCCCCAAATTTCCAGGTAGTGGAGCGCACACCCTAAAGCCCCTTTCACATGGTCCAATCAGGAGGGGATTTGTACACAGTTCCCCTAGTGATGGAACGGATGTCACCAATGTGACATCCATGTTTGTACAGTTTTTTCCTTCATCTTGCAATGGGGGAAAAAAACTGAAATTATTGGACCCATGTTAGATCCAGGGGAAATCGGATTCAAATGAACATGTGTCCATTTACATCAGATTACCCCCGATCTGGTCTGGTCAGGTCTGTCAAAACAGAACTCTGATCCGTTTATTTTTTCTGGGCCTGGCCGGAGCTAGGGGTAACTGGATGTTAATGAAGCCAGTCTGTTTATATCCCACTGCTCATAGACTAACATTGGGCTTCCAATCAGGTCCGCCTGAAAAACTGATAGGTGGACCTGATCGGAAAACCTAGGTGAAATGGCTTTAAGTGCTTTACAAGCACAGTGCACTAAAGGCTGTGAGGGCACCAACTTCTGCCAATCACTCACAGAAGAGGGGAAAAGGAAGTGGCTTGCTGCCAGGGCTGTCTCTTTCTATGGATGCAAGATGATTCGTCCATAATGCCAGCCTGGAGCGTGTACACGGGTGGTTCCACGGGATTCTTGTTGGGAAGGGAGTTATCCTAAGAACAGACAATCAGGACCAACACCCAGGGACACGCTCATTCTGCATTAAAAAGAAGAGGGAGTACAAGCAGGGGTAGCAAAAAACTGTAAGTACATCTGAAATAACGAAAACTAAAGCTTTACTGTCACTTTAAAACTAAATAAATAAATACACTTCTTATTCTCCAGCTTTTGTGCTTTTTGCTTCCTGTTGTTGACATCATTGGTCCTCGCTGTGGAATTCTGGGAAAGCCCAATTTCACAAGAGGATGCTCCAGCACGGTGGAGTAGCGCATTCTGATTTTGTGACCCTCAGCGTTTCAAAGATCCTAAAGGAAGGCCTGATATGGTGTAAGGTATTTATATATATATTTTA
>NW_017308357.1:134803-149866 GCF_000935625.1 Nanorana parkeri | reverse complement strand
AGAAAAAATAAAGGTTTTTCTTACAGTGTTTCTATATATTTAATGCTTTAAATTATCGTTTTTACATTAGAGGTGGCGGGGGGCCACATAATAAGCTGACTTTGCATTTTGATGCGAGGTGCACTTTAAGTCTGAACCACTACAGGATTTTGAGAGGGCTTATTCACCTCTCCACATTCTCCAAGTGCTTTACCAATCAGGAAAGAGCATTTCCTTTTCTGCCTGGACTGTGTTAGCGTGTAGCTAGCATTCTTTACATTTAATGCAAGTGCAATGTCAAGTAAGCTTCTAGCACATCTTATCACCAGTCTAAGGTCTTGTTGAGCCATATTAACATCACACAATCCTAGCCCAAAGGTGAGGGGTCTTCTGGTCTTACTGCATTTTCTATCTTCTGTAAAATTGCCTGTACTGATCCCTTTGAAGCTCAAGACTGAAAGGGCCTGAATTGATCTTGCCTGCAATATGGACTTTGGGTAAATCTGATAATTTTAGAAATCGCTCCGGAAACCTCTCTTAATGTCAGCTCTTCTTGGTTTAAAAGGAAAACTTTAATGAGAGAAATGCCTGGCTGATATCCTTCTAAAAATGCTAGTAGCCCTGCTGTGCCTGACATCAGTATTTTTTTAGAAATGGACCTGGAACAAGCAGACACTACAGGAGAGTCCGAGTGAAGTCCATGGAATTATCTACCTTGCCTAGCTGCCATGGTAGCTCTACACCAGCCAGTAACCCAGTTATAAAATGAAAAGTCTGTACCAAGTTTGGTTAGATGCAGCTCAAAGAGGTGACTTTAGTTATGCAAAGGATTAACATTTATTGGTTTTTAACATTGACAATACTTAATGTATAAGCTGAAAGGATTTATTGAATATGTGAAACATTTATGTTTTATTCTCAAAATCAGACTCTTTGCATGAAATTTAAACATGAACATTTGGCTTTGACATGTAGTCTATTTCCAGATGTGATTTCTAAAGATGGAGTTCTTTTATTAAGTATTAAAGCTCGGAAGTGAAACACGTGAAATGGAATATTAATCCTCTGAAATAAATCAATTCAGTTATATACACCTCATTTGCACCATTTCACTTTCATACTTTCAGCCTGGATACAGAAAAATATTCCAAAGACACATGAAACAGCCTGACACATTTACTGGATCTCAACCAATCACTCATACCAACCTAGTAACTATGTCTACAAGGTTTCCTCATTATCTCAGGCCAGGAAAGGACTACAGAGCTGCAAATATGCAGAACCTTTTCTCCGTAAGTACTGAACTTCAAAATGCCCAGCATGACAAGTCAATAGGCATTACACAATACAAATGAAAGCAGAATTTACATTTAGCAGATTATTGGTTCTGAACCACCTGTCAGTGTACAGTTAGAGTTCCAGAGACTGTGCCCAGATTGTTGGGAACCAGCTGGACACTAGGGGCGAGAGACATTTTAATTACTTTTAACAAAATGGTGAGATTTTGTGCAAATTAAATTCTCAGTCAGTGGGAAAGTGAATTTAAGGTGGATTGGTGTGGTTTTTAAGTGTGCAATGGAATTAAAAGGGCTTCTGAGTTAACTTCCTAGACCTGTTTGTTTGTGTGCCAAAAAATGGCCACTCAGCCTAATTTTGTACTTTTACAGAAGGTAAAAAAAAAGGAAAAAAAAATTGCGCATGAACAAAAATTACAATTAAATTCATTAAAAAAAGAAACAAAATACAAAGAATAATAAAATAAGCGAAACAACCTAAAATAAGCGAAACAACCTACAAGCTAAAAGACACATCCTCTAAATAAATAAACAGTTGATTTTGCCTAAGCAGCTTAGTAAAAGAAACATTTTCTGCTTCAGCGGATTTTACCGAAATCTACCTGCTCATACCTATTGGACACATGGCAACATGATTTCTAAAGTGGTAAATCTATTGTTCTTTTAGCTTTTTGTTATTTGTTAAAGGTAATTTTCATAAAATATATATTTTTTTTTTTAGGTGGCCATGGGTGACCCCCATTGTTTCAGAAGCAGGCACAATTATTTGATGGTACCCATGCAGAAATGATTTAGTCCTTTCTCAGGGTTTGCTCAAAAGAGATATAAACTTGATTTTTATATACCCCATATACCAGGATTGCTAAAATTTGCTGACCAAAATTTGTTGCCAGCAAAAAATATCAGCATATCAGCTATAGATCCACATTTGCCATAGTGCATGATGATTTGGGATACAGGAAAGTCTGCACATGATGGGTTCCCAAACAGCTTACTACTCTGCACAAGCAACAGCGTGTGGAGGTTGCGACCCAGTTCTTGAGATGGTATGAAGAAGATTGGAGTATTCTGGAGAGAACTGTCACCAGCGATGAGACATGGGTGCACCACTACGACCCGGAGAGCAATAGGTGGTGCTCCACGGTCACAGGTTTACCTCACATGATGAAGTAAAGAAAGCGGTGCACACCTGACTTCAGCAGCAGCTGAAAAGCTTCTTCTCGGCAGGAATACAGAAACTAGTTGAATGATACAAGTGCATCATCTTGCATGGGGACTATGTGCAAAAGTGATATGTTCAAGTGTTCATAGTTACTTCTATTAAAGCCGTTCTTGGGTTTAATTATAAGTTATTTGCATGTTACAGTTAGAAGTATATCATACAAGTGTCAGTAAACAAGGAATTTTTGCAATGAATGAAAGATTGGTTGATCCAACCTTGGGAGCTATATTAACTGTGCTGAGATTTGTTTAGCACTGCCATGAATCCCAACTGGTTGATATAATAAGGTAGTGCATAAGCCAATCGTCATCTGCAAAACACTAACAAAAAGCAAGCTAGTGAAAAAGTCATTCAGTTGGTTTGTGAAAGGTACTGCACAGTACTTACCTTAGCAATTGTTTATTTTTAAAGATAAATCCTTTAAAGGGTCAGCCCAAACAAAAGGAACATCACAATTATAGATGGGCGCTAGTGGACTGAATCACCCCATGCCTCATACATTTCTTGTAGTGTTATGGTGACATCTCTATACAATGGTTCTGAGCTCTGGTATCGCCCATCTACAGGTGCAGTCACTCCACTTGTTCCAAGTTGCAGAGTAAAGAATACTACTTGTATAAAAATAACCTACTCTGGGAGTAGGATACCCTTGTATTGGGTGTGACAGTCATGCAGGTTAAGAAACTGAAGCATAGATACTTAGGTATCACAATGCCTAAGCGAGAAAATGTTGTTTTGTAATTTGTCAACACTCATGAAAAACGTATATAATCGGGTTTCTAGTGGACTGATAAGAAATTTCGACAAAGTCACTGATCAAACTGCCCACAATGTAGACTTTGGAATGGGGCACAGTGCAAATTCACTTACTTGGCAGAGTGGATATGGTGCTGCTTCAAAACCGTTACAGTAAAAAAAAGTTAGTTTCAATTAAATTAAACTGGTCTCTTATCAGTTAGTTAACACCTAGGAAGGGTACATGAAGCCAAAGAAATAGTCATCGGTTTTGTAGAAAAAGGGAAAGGTTTTGACACAGAAATATAAGCAGTGACCCTTTAATGTAAATCTGGTAAATTTTAATTAAATACCCCTACCTGAGAGACCAGCACAGCAGTTTAAGAGGTTTCTTGAAACATAGATTTCCATATTAACCAACTTTTTTTTCTATCAGTCGAACAGCACTTCAGTGGGGGACACTTTTATGGTTCATATGCACAAATGTTCAGTGCTATATTTTCCAGCCTTAACCATGCAGTGAACTTCTTTTGAGTAGATACGAAAACTTACTGGTTTGTTAGTACTGCTTCTGTAGATATAAAAATCATTCAAAAGAACAGGGATGCAAACATATGTCAATACAGCTCACTTACTGTTTTGTTTTCTGTAGGCTTAAGATACACAGGTTCATTTTTAAAGTAATAGAATGTTTACTTAGTCCAGCGAAGCTGTGTTTACCTCAATCATGTGCGATGGAATTTCCTTTTTTTATCGTTTTTTAATGAACACAGAAATTTAGTAACTTTTGGATATATGGCTTATACTGCCACCTTCAGAAGGACTTGTCTATAGCCGCCACAATTCAAAACACAAGCCATCAGCTACTTACGCTCTTCTCAGTAGGAGGTGGGCAAGTCTGGGCTCAGGTGCCTACAAATACTAGCTCTCAGCTTGTGGGGTTGTCTTTTAATGAATCAAGCCAGCAGCTAGTACTGGACACTCCCTCTCCAGATCAGCAGTCGAGGGGGGGGGGATCCACATAAAGCATCCAGACCAGTAATAATGAAGAGGGGGCAGGGGCTAGTGCTAGCTTTAGCTCCCCCATGAGAATGCCCATAAACTGAGCTTCAAACTGAGGTGGCGATTGTGATAGCTTTTTCTTTAAGCCTACCCTGTATAAACCCAAGCCCTAGTTTTTTTCTAGTGTCCTAGTAGGTTAGACACTTTTTCGTCAGCTCTGCTGAAGAAAACTCTAGATATAATGATGCAATTTTTTCACCGATTTTGTTTCTTCTATCAACATACTTAATATTCTGTTTTATCTATTCAATCAAGATGTTTAATATGCTTCTTGGCCTGGTCTCTATATGGCAGAGTATCCTCAGCAGCAACTATGGAAGCTTTCCCAAGACCTTGCTGAAGATTGCAAGAATAGCCTGGAATGTGTCCTCTGGCACTAAGCGCTGCTTGTGGCACTTTCCAGACCTTCGTGTAGCTGCAGAGTGCTCATCAGATCCAGAGCCGTGGCATAACCGCTGTTGTGATCCAATTTTTTTTAAAACTTACCCTCTGAAGTACCCCCACGAACACCGTGAAGATAGCCTGGAATTTGACTTTCAGGCACTGGGCTCTTTTTGTGGCACTATCCAGACCTCATGTACTAGGTTATTTAGCCTCATGTACTATGTTATTTAGCAGCAGAGTGCTCTCAAGATCCAGAGCAGTGGCACAGCCTCTGGTGTGTCCCAGTCTTGGCAGACTCATTTAGAAAGTAAGGACATCATGTGTGTGCTATGTTTGGCAATTTATATTGCCATATTTAGATCCCTCTGCTTGTCAGAGTCTACATCCCCTTATAAAGAACAGTGGCGAAATCTCTGACCTGACCCAGTCTCTACTATGAGGTATGTGAGATAAGGTGAGCTATGTGTGTCCTCTGGACACTGGATTCTGCATATTTGCGCTTTCCAGGCCCTTGCGTATGGTTTCAGTCAGCTGCAGACCACTTTCCAGGTTCAGAGCCATGGCTCAGCCTCTGATTTGACCCAGACTCTGCAGTTTCACTACCCTGTATAAGCGAGTCTTTGTTTTTGGTTACTATATCTCTATACCTAACTGCTAATACATTAACTTCGTCCCAGAGAGGTGGCACAGCCTTATACTGAAAGGCCATTTGGTCTGTATCAGCAGATGCTTACTCCCATTTTTAGCCATTGAGGACCTTTTTTTTTTTTAATTGACGCTCTCTTAATGAGGTTACAGTCACGCATGAGGGAACTCAGCACTGATGTCATCCATTAGAGATAATGTTGCATGTACACTCTATGAGTCTTCCCAGTCTCTAGACTTAGAAAAAGATTTGTGGCCTCTGCTGCTCCAAGTGTTTTGTGGATTCTCTGGTCTTGCTCCACTGCCTGTTTTCAGTGACTTGTTCACCTTCAGATGCTTACAACCCTTAATGGCATCTACTGCCTAGGTTTTTAAGTATGTTGAGTCTCGACTCAATTTGAATGTTTGTTGCTGATCACTAATAAATGCAAAATTCCTGTAAAAAGATGTTTAGCGGACGGTCTCTCTGCAAATAGTGACCTCGCCTCATAATGCTTCTGGTTTGAGGAGCAATTAATCGATATCCACAGAATAAACCAATGGTAACGATTGTCGATGTGACCACGTTTCATGTTACACCCTAAATGTGGAATATACTGTATGTGAAACATAGTCCCAAAGGTAACCTTAGCCTTAAATCCCTTGAAACCTAATCCTGATCCCTAAAACCCTAACCCCTTCTACCTGTACTTACATTCTCCACACCAAAAGTAACTGGCTTAATTATGCCAAAATCACACTTTGCCTAAGCAAAGCCAAATACTGGCACCAGAAATCACTGCTTTATCATTTCCTTCCTATTCCTAAACTGTTCCAAAAAAGTGGAGACTGCCATTATACATTGTTATTTTTATAAATGTCATGCTTGATGGCAGTTGCTGCCAAAACATGAAGCACACACAGTAAAATGTTATCGGTTTGCCAGAATAAATCAACTAAGCAGCAAAAACAGTACCAATATTCCCTTTAATTCCAGTTTCATTCTCCACATCAGTGATAAATAACGAAGACAAATCTCATGTTAATACAAATCATCTCAGAGTGTATAAGGTGCACTTAAGGAGAGGAGTTGATAGATTTCTAGAAAACCTACACGTCCTTGATAACGGCACACAAAACTTGTAGTCATAATCATTATAATAAAACACATGGGCACAATTTCACTCTGCTGTAATCTGAAGGAAAAAAAAAATTTAGATTGAAAAGTTCATGGCCACAAACGTCATCGTTTTTACTCCTCCAACACCAACATAACTACATACATGATTCAGAGCTCTAACTAGAATTTAATCAGTTGTTTGGAATAATACAGTAATGCATTTTAAATATCTCCAAGCAATATTACCAATACACTATAGATTATTACAGGGGAAGTCTATAAGCTTCATAATACTGCTGAAGATCGCCATAGATTCCAAGCTTTTCTGTCATACAGCAGCCTTAACATAACTACTCTAATGTATGGCAATGGTATTTATCTGTTCCCCGCATAAGTATATAGATGGCATCACTGCTCAGCATAAAGTCATCCTATGTATTATAAGCCTGCACCATTGGAGGGGGATACTGAAACCGCTTGTGTCCATTCATAATGAAGAAAACAGCTGTAGGTGTACTTACACTAAGTGCAATAGCAGTTAGCTCACCTTGTGTATCAATATATAATGTACAATAGACTACTACTCAGCATATTCATAAAACTCAGTTAAAAACAAGTTGTTGCTATATGAAATCTAGCTAGGTTGGTTGATATGCAGGTGGTTAATGCACTTACTAAGCATAATTCACAGCTTAGGATGAATAAAAAATAATTTGACCATTTGGGGAATTTTTTTCTACATTCTGGCCCTGAAATTCCAGTTTATACCCTTACAAGCATGTCTTAAATGTTTCCTTGAATAGCTCTGTAGAAGAGTCAGTTTTAAATTCTCTAAAACTGTTACAAAATGTGCCTCATATACAATAGATTTCTTCATATTGCCAGCCAGCAACAAGTGCCCCACCCAGTGGCTGGGAGCAAGAGGCAATAGCCATCCTGCTGTTGGCTAGTACAATTTGCAATAGCAGGCTGGATATACTGCATCTCCCAGCCACTACCTGCTGTGTTTATATTCAGCTGCCTCGGCAGGCAGCTGTCGTTCCCCAGTGAAATGGAAAGGTGATACATGGGGTCTAGTACAGAAGCTGTCATCTACAAAGTGCTAGAACATAGAGGGCTTGTGAGCCCCCCAATGTGATAAGTAAAAAAAAAAAAAAAATTTAAAAAATGAAGTTAAACTAAAATGTAAAAAAAATAGTTTCCTCTGCCCCCACGACACGCGCATTAAAAAAACAAACTTGGCTCCTAATATTTTTTGCTGGCTTCTAGAGCCACAGAAAATTTGTCAAGCCCTACACTAAAGGGTGAAGAGTTTGGAGAAGGCAGGAGAAGTGAGCAATCTAGGACAACATAGCTGACCTGGAAAGTGAGCTGAAATGGAAGGAGTGCTCACATCTCCTGCCTTCTCTAAACCCTTCACCCTTTTGTAACCATGTTAAGGTTTGATTTCTCTATTATCATACCTTTGAATTGATGAAATGCGATATGGTGATTGTATTTGCATATTTTTGGGCACATAAAAAAAAAAGGGTTTACTTTTGTAGTCATTAGTGTACAAGCACAGTGACTAAAAGGCTGAAAAAGTAGGTTAAGAAAACATTTTCTTCATTAATGCCAACATAAAACATACAAACACTAAAGCTGCCCATACACCGTTTGCACATGAGCAGTGTTAATTGTACAAATTTTGACGTACGGAAACGCCACCAACCTTGCAAAAATCGTACGATCGACCTACTTTTGACTATCCAGCAGGTTAGAAAACTTTGTACAGTATTTGCGGTTGTACACAGCCCATCAACCTTACGAATATCGGACGAAAACCGCCCGATATTCGTAAGGTGTATGGGCACCTTTTACAGGTGAACTTTCATCCTGGTAAAATAAGGACACTATGGGGATGTATATTTAAATAGACACACTGATGGATCAGCAAGCCAAACATGTAGAATAGCTCGATAAGCATTCAATTAATATTATAGTTTGAGAAGATTTTTGGACTTCCTCTATGGCAACAACTTGGTAGTAACTGGGCTAGATCAAGTAATAAAAATGTAAATTAATTTACCAATAGAACATAAAAGAACTTCTTTATACAAAGTAAAACTTGCAATATAGTAAGCAGGCAAGCAAATTGTATGGTATTACATTTACCTTTATGTGAAAAGAGTGGCCAACAAAACAAGAGGGGAATTATCAAAAACAGGTGCAGAGTGAATCTGGAAGGGTTGTCCACGGCAACCAATCAGCTTCTATCTTTCATTTTCACAGCTCAACTGAAAAAAACTGAAGAGGGAAGCTGATTGGTTACCATTAGCAACCACTCCAGATTCTGTCTACTCCAGTTTTAATAAATTTCTCCCTTAGTATTTAAGTTATAACAAACGTCAAGTTAAAAAAAAACAATGAAATATAACACTGAGGAGAGAAACAAAAGCCAGGACATGTTGTCCCAATAAAAACAGATAACAAACACAAACAAGTCAAAATAAAAAGCAGTGTAGTAAATGAGCTGGAGTTAATACAATAATGTGTATACTGAGACTTTAACCAAAGTTTCCAAGTTTTACAACCTGAACAGTGCAAATATGAATAAATTACACACAGACGTACGGTATGGTTTTATAGCAAGAAATATTATACAATATGGAATAGACAATACAGAACGGCTTTTTGGAGATGTCAGC
Organism: Nanorana parkeri; assembly: GCF_000935625.1. Taxonomy (NCBI): domain Eukaryota; kingdom Metazoa; phylum Chordata; class Amphibia; order Anura; family Dicroglossidae; genus Nanorana; species Nanorana parkeri. The sequence continues at coordinate 140,758 of NW_017308357.1, read as the reverse complement.
CACCTGTACACCATCAAAGTTGAAGAATTTATTTGCAGCAAGTCTGCCATTAAAGCCATGCAATATAGACGGGGAAACAAGCGAAGCTACTTTTATATGCCCAGAGCGGAAACAGCACAATCCAAAGGAAACTGAACAGAATGTTTGCTCAAGCCAGCAACACCTTTATTCTTTTCATTGGCTTGAACTACACCAATCTGTGGTTGATACCACCTGCCAAAACATTTGCTGCCAATCCCATGTGATGTTAACATACTTTCTGGTTATGTGTTGTTTCTGAGTTCGTTCGTGTAGCTTCAGGATCTGAAAAGCTTTCGTCATCCACTGCAGAGATTTCAAAGTCCACAGCAGTGTCTTGTAGATCGGGATCACCATCATCATTGCTTTCTGCACTGTAATCTACTTCCTCCAGAAAGCGTGGCTCATCATCTTCCAAGACATAGGTAGTGGGACTGGAAAAAGTAAAAAAAAACAAAATCATTCAAAATGTTAAAAGCTGGGATCCCAGATAAAAGTTACTTTCAGAAGATTAACTCCAATTAACATGAATTTGAGTAAATATGTGTGTGTAAATATGTGTGTGTGTGTGTGTGTGTGTGTGTGTATATATACATACATATATATATATATATATATATGTTATATTTCTGTTTAAAAAGAGCTTCTAGAATTTAAAAACTTCTTTTATTCTAGAATTTGTACCTACCCTATACTTCTCTCCCCCTCTCCTTGATCCCCAGGACATGACAGCCACTCTATATACTGTCCACATCTCCCTGTGTAACATCCTACCCCCTTTCCCACCCTATTCCCTCCATATAGTTCTTTACTTCTGGGCTCAGCCCCCCAGAATTAGACCAAAGTTGATTGTTCTATTGGACTGCGCCAACGGCTCTAATAGACTAGTCCCTCCTAGTTATTGTTATTCAACTTATCTCCATAACACCGTCCGACTGCTTTGATGTACACTCCTGGCTGCTGAGCCAGCATAACTACATAAGCTTGTTTCCTGTTTTGTTGTAATGTTTATCTGAAAACAATAAAACTTTTGTGAAATAAAAAGAACTTCTCATTATCCAATGTCTTGCACTACTGATCTTGTGGTGGCTACAAGGAATCTAAACCAGAGTGTTGGGTGACAAATATTACTGAACTTAACAGTGCTATACTATAGAGAGATCACCAAGTGTACCGGTGTATAAATGACAGGTTATTGTACTGGTACAAGCAGGATGTTTTTCAACTAAACAGGAGCAATCCAGCTGGTTGACTTGTCCTTTGGAAAAAATGGTCATGAAATTATGAGATGTACTTAGGAAGCTAAAATAATTTTAATTGGCTGAACAAAAATTAGTGCTCTGGCTTAAGCCGGGAATACACGCTTCGAACTTCAACCGGTTCTTGATGAACTGGCCAAAATTAGAAGCATGGGTACCGCTGTCGGCACCTTTCCGACTGGCATCCCTCGATCAGCTGATTGAAGGAGCATGTCAGAAAATTCTCGGCCGAACACAGCGAGTAGCTCACGAGCTGCCCGCTCTGTTCAGGTATTCTGGCAGCGGCTAGTGGAATTCAATGTAAACAGAGGGAGATTCCTTGTTCAACGCTTGTAAGCGTTAATAGCGGAATCTGTTTTATATTCTTCATTCAGCAGGCTAAGAAAATCGAAATGTGTATACCCTACTTTAGTGTTTTTCCACTTTGTAATATTTTGTACCTCTATATTACAAAAATTACTTTAGATGCATTTCAGTTTCTTGAGTATCACAGTAGAATATATTTTTGCTCAAATTTACATATGGCCTTACACCTTACAACCAAATATTAATTAATTTTGTTTCATATAAGTTTTGGAATTAATTAAACTTTCAAAAGTAGAATACAGGATTTAACTGGACCAGCAGGGGTACCATTAAAGCTGTCATACGATATCCCAGAGGTACACATACCACTGCTTCACAAGGTAAGCATTAATAGCAGCATGTGCCAAATGCTATTTTTACAAACACTATTTTTTTTTTTAGTCTATACCGAATCACTAGATGATCAATGCAGGAGTGATCTTTTCTTTTCAGAAATGTGAACATGACAATAATTTTCTTTACTAGTCTGACTGCTTAAAGCTGAACTCCAGCTATAAAAGATTTATGTAGGCTTACAGTGGTCCAGTTTTGCACAATGCAAGTAAAATTTTTTATCCATGGTAGGGCCACCGGGAATCCTGTAAAACACTGTAGTAGCTGTAGGTCCTGTACTGCTGCTGTACTGAGCATCTTCCTCTCTTCTGTGAAAACAAATAGGGTTGCTAACTTAGTACAGTGGCCATTCAATGACCAGCTAGTATTTTTATCATTGAATACTAGGTATTTTCTTATTGGACAAAGGGTAGTGATGTCACAGCACCTCCCCTCATCCAGTGAGGCTAGTAAATATATGAGGCTACTACTAAAGGTTTTTAGAAGGCTTGGATTAACTTAATGTATTATTTTTATTAAGTAAGGGGGGTTTAATACAAATTAAAAAAAATATATTGTACATTACATTGATTTTACATAGAGTAGAAGCAGCAATTTACCTGCCCCAACGGGTACAAATAACCCCCACCCCTGCACCCACACCCAGCTTGATGCTAGGGATGCACAGATACCAAGTACCGTACTTGGTACTAGTACAAATACTGATAATATTCCAGCCCCGTTGAAAGGCTAGACTAGAGAAAAACTCAAACATTAGGAGGCAGCTGTCATATTTAAGGAGCATTGGCTATGGGGCTCCTGGGATTTGTGAATCCCTGTTTTAATTGTAATATTTTTATTTTAATAAATATATATAAGCGATGCATCGATACCATTTTAATGCACGATTTGTTAATAAATATATTATCTATCTATCTTAGGGATGAACCCGATACCATTTTTACAAGTACCGATACTTGTCCAAGTACTTACAGATACCAATTAATGATGCCTTTTTTTTAGTGTCATGTGACAGTTTTTCTAAAACAATACAGACTAATGATTCCAGGCCAGGGCCCAACCACTGCAACCCTGGTAGTTCTAGTGAAAATTCCAATTATCGGCACAGATACTGGTATCTGAACATCCCTACTTCATGCCCATCAGCAGAAAGCCGCTGTTTTGACAATGGACCCTATTGCTATGCCTTCCACAGACCCATCTGATGCTGAATGGTATATGGTTTGGTATTAAAGGAGCAAAGGGTCCACATCCTTATGGCCCTCTTGCTATAAAAATACCATCCAACAAGTGCAGAGACCCTGCTGATACATAAGAAACTGATGAGTGATTATATAATCTTCCCAGAAATTGAAGTTTTGTGTGTGTTAAATGTAATGCTCTAAAGCAAGAACATTTGTAAATGTTCACCATTAAATATACATCACAAGACAAATATATACAAAAACATAAGAAAGAGTTCACAGTAAAAATAAAGAAAAGGGCTAATATAAGAGGTCCATATTTCCTATTCTAGATAATAGATCACATACCTGTATAAACAAACAAATTCAGAGCACAATTTGTCAGCTTATTACATTGTAACATAGTCTTCGAGTGACAGCTTCTGCAGTTAATGTACCATAAATGTTACTAGAGGAAAAAAAAACCCAACAGGGATGTAGGATGAAATGAAGCCTTTGGACACAAAGTTTGCTTAGAAAAAAATAAATAAAACTGCTCTCTACACCCAGTTTCATTGCTCTCCTGTGGGGCTAGATAAATATATTTGCTGAGAAGCTTTAAGTGCTTCTAAATATTTCAACGGATAAGTATCTCAGACAAGCTTCTACAGCCTATTACATCTTCCTTTTTATTCCTAATCAAATAATGTGCATTATATTGATCTCCAACATGCACAGACAGGTTTTAAGCATTCCTAATATATTAACAGCAAGCCACTGGCAAACCCACAGCCACAGATATGAATATGAGCATGAATGAAGAGAACAGACTCACCACCTTGAAACTTTAAAAACACTTCTATGATATGGAGGTAGAAAAAGAAGAAGCACTTTTTAAAAAGGTCAACTCGTATTTCACATATTCCTGTATCTGTAAAGTATACCCATATTTAAGTAGTAAATAAAAATTGTAAAAGAGGGAAGGGGAGGTAGTGTTGTCTTCACTTTCAACTCAAAGTCCAATAACCCTTGTCCCTCCCATCAAAACAAAAAAAGACATCAGATGAAGGCATTGGCCAGGTTGCACTGTCCTGATTGCACAGCACCTGCAAATTAGGAATGAGCTTCGGGTTCAGGTTAACCATGCATTTAACCCAAACTCAAGTTGTTCACAGGAAAATTGGTCAACTATTGTGATTGTTTGCCAGCATAGCAACCAATTACCAATCATGCACTTCCTGGGCTTTGAACTGTGGTTAGGCAGCTTAGAAGGGCTAATAATGGGGGGTTTTCTTATGTGCCACCCTGCGTGCATCATCTTTTTACCATTCAAAGAGGCGACTAGAATGGTGAACCGTGACAAGGCAGGGATCGGCGACACAATCCCTCTGGGCAGTTTTTGACAGAGAAATACATTTGCCTGTGCCCTGACACAGTTGGCCGGCTCACTTTTGTAAAAATGAACCAGTCCAGGGTCAGCAATAAGTACAAAACCTCTGAGGGTATGCGAACAAATATTTATTTCTTGGAATCTGGCCCCAAAAACATTGTTATACCTAACATCTCCTGACACCGCTGCTGGCCTGCCACAATTACCATCTCATGCTGCCTCTGCTGCCCTATTCTGGTGCTCCAGCACTGCAAAGGTGCCACACATAATGTTTTACAAAGTTGGGCCTATAAAAGTGTTTGCTGTAGCGTAAATCATGCTCTGTATTTCCAAATATGCAATCTTTTCCACTGCCACAACAAACCAAAAATATTTGAAACGGTCTCTCTGAAAAATATAAGGAAGACATTACATTCTCAATACAATTCAAGGCAAGATGGTAAGGAGGGCTCTGCCCCTGAGGGCTTACAATCTAAAATGGAGGGACAAGTGATACATGAGGGGGTAGCTGTGTGGGGATGAATTGTTTGAGAACGTGATGGTTGAGTGATTAGGTTGAGGTGGGATAAGCTTCCCTGAAGACATGAGTCTTAAGGGATCGCCTAAAGGCAGTCAGAGTGGGATATAGTAGGACAGGTTGGGATAAAGAGTAAAGCGTTCCATAGAATGGGTGAGACTCTAGAGACGTCCTGGAGGCGAGCATGGGAGGAGTCGACAAGGGCACTGGAAAGCAGGAGGTCTTTGGAAGAGCGGAGGGGACGGTTACATACATGCACAAACTAGGGACAATTCAGAAAGGAGCCAATTAACCTACCAGTATGTGTTTGGTGTGCGGGAGTAAACTGAAGTGTCCTTCCCAAAATGTAGTCTACTCTAACTGCTTTAATGCCAACTATGGAGTCTGTACAATATTTCCTGCCATGATAAAACCTGCCTGGTCTCTGCCTCTGAAATTCCGGCCCAGTAAAAAGGATGACATAGTATGCGTAGAATCTGTACAATATTTCTGGCTTTTTGGCCAGAAAAAAGGATATATTATTATTATTAATAAAAATATTTCTTGATACAACCTGTCTCAAGTCTTCCTCCTTAACTGCAGCCTAGTAAAACTGCTTGCATAATGTGCAGAGTCTATACAATATTCCTGACTGTTGTCTCTGAAATGCTACACTCTAATTTTTATTTCATGATAAAAACTCTCTGGTCTCTCCCTTTCAATCTGCAGCCCAATCAAGCTAATTACATACTTTCCAGTGACTGTACTATATGTGTATATTTGAAAAATGGCAATGTAATTGTCTATATTATACTATGAAACTGTTTTGCGACTGTTTGGCAACTGATACAAAGCCAAAGGCTTTAGCTTCATTTATTTATTTATTTATTTATTTATTTTTGAAGAGTAGTAAACCTTCCTATAGCTTTT
>NW_017308357.1:131761-134603 GCF_000935625.1 Nanorana parkeri | reverse complement strand
CCCCCCCCCCAATTTAAAATGAGTTATATTGGTGTGCTGCGGTATTCAAGTCAAGCTGAAATCAAAATTAAAAAAATCAATTACACATGCAAAATATGTGATGCATGAATAATAGGAACTTTTGACATACAGTCATAAATCATGGGTTATATGCAGACACCTTCAAGTGATTGGACACTGGCAACAAATTTGTTATTATAGGCCCATATTACCCCTCCCACTCCCTGAAAGCCTCAGTATTTTTGCAATTGTATTGTATACCTGTATTATATTCCAAGGAAAGAAGTTTACAGGCAAGTCAAGATTCCTAATAGTTCAGTACAGGACCCGGGACTTTCAATCATAAACCATTTGATGCCCAAAAGCAGTCAACTAAGGGGTGGGGAACATGGCAAATAAATGCCAACAGACCCCAACAGGCCTGAACATAAACCTGCTAAAACGTAACAAATGTGTTAACTGAGGACCAGGTAGCAGCCTTGCAAATCTTAGAAACATATGCCTGATGCTGAAAGGCCAGCAACTAAGAAGCAGTGTGGTGGACCGACCTTTAAAACAGAAGGTCTGGGTTATTTGAAAGGAGGGTCCACTATGACCCTTAGTACCTAGTCCTCCTGCACTAGTTGGATGCAGTGAAGATCAGCAGAATGCCCTCTGCCTCAATCCTGCACAGCAGTCAAGGGAAGCTTTTTGGAGGGAACATAGCACCCATAAGTGTAACAATTTACTCAAGAGATGGGGGATGCACCGTACTGTGCAATGCACCTACTGGTTTTACAAGTGCAGGTGGTGCCCGGCATTGCCATTCATTTGAATGGTACCCCAAGCGCACCTCCCACCTTCGATGCAATCAATCGTGCAGCAATGCGCAGAAACACAATACTGCATAGAGCAGGTATTAGATATTAGGGTGTGGTGTAAAAATGGCTAGCAGTGGTTGTAGAATGTGCTCCGATTGTGAGTGCTCTGTGATCTGTGTGCGCTCAGATTATGTGCCTTAGTCCACTCCAAAGTTTGCAAAACAGATGGTGCTGCACCCACCAGTGCCCCAGTGCAGGAGGTAACAAATCTTAAATCTATATGGTGGAAAACAGATTCAGGCCTCTAGGTGCACAGACCCTGGGTATAAGCATCAATACATTTAATGTATGAATAATCTTTTCCAGGCTACCTGCTGTTCTAGGAGGAACCTGCCCTGTAAAAGCTGTGCCCAAAAAAGGCAAACAGAGGGTAAAAGGACCAGACTTACTTGTCTGTGGGCTCCCTGTAGCTGATCTTTCCCAATTACTGATTTACCATGCCTTGTTCCACTCTATATGGAGGCGACCATCTTGCAGAATGTTTTATTTATGTCAGAGCTGCCCCCCGATGACTGTGATCTTATGACTGGTGGGGTAATGATCAAGAAGCAGCAGGAAAAGAGGAGGGGCCACAGATAAACAGAATTAATGAAGTGGAAGCAGAGGGATACTTGCACTACAGGTCTTCAGGTACTTCCTTGTTCTCTTTGCGGGTATTTCCTCTCCAGCAAAGAGAACAGTGACCAACAGTGGCATCGCCAAAGTGTACTCCAAATGGCATGAGACTAGCAGTCAAGAGACAGCAGTGACTTATATTATCTCAGTGCACATATACAGCTATAAGACTACAGAATTAGAGTACCGAAGCCATTAGAAAGTGCACTGCTATTTTTCAGGAAGAATTATAGACAGACAAAAAAGGTAAATTTTTCAGGGTACTGCTTAAGCACAATAACATTTCTATATATTCCCCATGAGGTAGCAGATCTTCAGTTTTTATGTTTAGACCCACTTTTAGAACACTCTATTTAAATGCACTTGTGTCCAGACTATGGACATTAAACTATTTACATATTCTATTTTACAAGCAGTAAAAGAGCTTTAAAACAAGAGTTCCTGAGATCTCTAGGTACTTTTAATGCAGGGCTGGACAATTCCTGCTCACCAGGTCACCACTGCGACTGAAAACAAGCTCCCTGGCATTTGGGTTATTGGCAGTGGGGAAGTATGGTACTAAAACATACAATGAGCAGCTATGAGAGTCATTCGTTTTTGATTGACAGCCCCTTGCCACACACATGCTCAGTTTTGGACATAAAGTGGGCAGTCGCAGATTCCCAAAGTGACTGTTTAGCTTGTCCAATAGACTAGGCCTTTTTTGTTAATGCACCTTCCTTCTGCAGGGGCTGGCATGTAACTAAAGTCGGGTATCGGGGGTAAAGGACAAATACAGAGAGGCTGAAATTGGGGAAGAAAGAATGGAGATGGTGTGGGGACGGATTGGGGTCACACTCAGGTGGAAACACCTTTAGATGCGCTGAGCTGGGATTAGTTTTGGGAAGAGCTAAGCTCACAGCTTAAGAATGGGGGAGCTCCGAAATCTAAGGAGATCAAATCCAGCTTGGTGTACAGACACAGGGGATCAAACCATAAACTGCAGAAGTCCCAAAATAACACAGGTTACGTTGCAATTGTGAGTACACATGCGATCTATGTTACCTATCACTCTGTATGGAAAGACCAACATTAAGCAGTCATGACAGTAAGAACTAGTCTGTGCCCAAGAGCTTCCCTTCTAGTGGCTGTTCTTCTGAAGGTACCTCTCCACAGACAGACATTGTGCAATCTGGGACAATAGACGTGTGTCCCAAGATCAGATCACATGAATCAGACAAATAGGCAATTGGAAGAATAGGTCACCAGCACTCCAAATTTTAAAATGAATACGTCCTTTTTATTGGACGATAGTGTCACAAAAGATCAAAAAAGAGCCGACGTTTCGGGGCCGCGCAGGGTCCCTTCCTCAAGGCAAGAGATGTGAC
>NW_017308357.1:127677-130869 GCF_000935625.1 Nanorana parkeri | reverse complement strand
ACAAAGATGGTGCTTGCAGTAACTCCACGGATGGCACCGTGCAAAATACACAATTGGAAGAATAGGTCACCAGCACTCCAAATATTTAAAATTAATAAGTCCTTTTTATTGGACGATAGTGTCACAAAAGATCAAACAAGAGCCGACGTTTCGGGGCCGCGCAGGGTCCCTTCCTCAAGGCAAGAGATGTGACATCTCTTGCCTTGAGGAAGGGACCCTGCGCGGCCCCGAAACGTCGGCTCTTTTTTGATCTTTTGTGACACTATCGTCCAATAAAAAGGACGTATTCATTTTAAAATTTGGAGTGCTGGTGACCTATTCTTCCAATTGTGTATTTTGCACGGTGCCATCCGTGGAGTTACTACAAGCAACATCTTTGTTCATTGGCCGGGACTGCTGAAAGGTGTGCGGAGAGTAGCCTCACCAATTGCAATCAGACAAATAGGCAGACTAGATATTTTCATTATGATTTGGACTGTTTATGAAGACGTTTACTGTTCACCTTCTAAAAGGGAATAGATCGTTCATCATCATCATCCTGCTTTTTGTGAACAACTAATGAATAAAACAGTCAGTTGTCACTTTCAATTAATTGGTCACATGGATCAAAATTCGAACAATAAATTGATCTGCATATAAACAATAACCCCTTCTCCATCCCCCTTTTCCTAGTCGCACTTGATGCCAACATTGTTTCTTCTGCCACACACAGCATTAAAATGACAGTCTAATTGTGATTAGATTGGCCCAAAAAGACATTACATTATGTTCCCGCTGACTGACATATATAACATTATGACATATGTAGGTTGCGTAAGGCTGGTTCCTAGGTTTTTAAAGCTGGCTCCTAGTTCAGATGAGATTTGTCCAGACTAGTTTTAATGTGAAGTTACTCATTCTCAAAGATCGCAACAAAGACTCTAGAGCTGGGTTTCAGTTGGTTCCTAAGGCTGATTTATATGAAGTGCCCCAACATCTTTTGCTAAGTAATTCATAGTTAAATGCAATTGCTACCTGGGTAATTTTTTTTTAGCAATTTGTAGCTCAATCACTCAGCAGTTGAGTTTTGGCAGCATTTCCTGTCAGCAACAAGATCATCAGTGACAAATCGCTCTTTATTTACCTCTATGGGCTTAAAGTGACATTACACCCTCATATTTTTTAACATAAACCAATACTGTAATGTGTGCCTTACTGTAATCCATGGTAGTGTCCCTTCTCTTTGCTGCTCTTCCTTTTAAATCTTAATGTCTTCTCGTGCTGGGGGAGAACTTCCCTTTGCAGCTGAGTGCCTCTTCCTGTAGTGCTGGCTCAGGTTGCAAACCTACACACAGACACCATGTATCCATTTCAGAGACAAGGCAGTCTGCTGCAAAACAGAAGTTCTGCCCAGCATGAGAACAGATACAGATTTAAAAAGGAAGAGCAGCAAAGAGAAGGGAAACGACCATGGATTACAGTAAGGCACACATTACAGTATTGTTTTATGTTAAAAAAATCTGAGGGTTTAATGTCACTTTAACTACAAATTGCTGAAGGAAACAAAATTATAGCAATTGCACCAACACAACTACTAGTTTAACTTGTAGCAGCAACAAATTGGTAGTAACTCTAGTAATTAAATCACAAGGTACAAATCGCTGGCATTAATGATTAATTCCTGCTACAAAATCGCCCATCTGACATTAGCCGAACAGCTGGGAAACACCTGCTGCTTGTTTACATTAGAGTGCTTGCAGCCTGCCAAGGTTTGGGTGTAACAGAAAGTAATAGGAAAAGAATTAAGATTTCAATAACTGTAGTGAATTCTGAAAATTAAATTTCTCCACCATGCTTACAAATACATGAACTCATGAATGAGTGCATGTTTCAGTGCACATTCACACCATGTGCGGGGACTGTTTTTCAGCACTGGATCAAAGTCAGTCACCACAATGCTGGTGTGATGTGGAGTGATGGTGAAATGGAGATAGAGGGATAGAAAAAGAGAGGGAGGGATAGAGTTGGAGATAGTGGGATGAGAGGAGGTGCTTCATTTTTGTATGAGAACATGTGCTGCTTCACCAATCCCTTCTCGAGAAGGGCTGCAAGCTAGGTACTCAGATTATCATCAGGACCAATGACCGCATTGTTCAGCAACTGCACAGGTTTGGGCAAGAAGGGCAAGCTGTATGGAAGTCTGGCTGGTGTGCCTTCCATTCTTTATGCTGTCTTGCAGTGTCCAGTGTTAAAGGAGGAGAAGTAGTGGGAGAGTAAAATGTACCCTACCCTATACTTTGAGCCGGCACGTAACACTGCAGGTGTCACATGCTGGCTCTTCAGATCAAGAGCTGAGCGATCATAAAACAATGATCGCTCAGCTCACGGTCTTCTCCCTGCAGAGAGTGGTCAGTCACCACTCCCCACAGGTATTCCCCCAGGAGAGGGCGGGTACAACTGGCTCTAGAGAGGCAGAGTCAGCTGTTAACCAGGCAGCAGGGATGATCCCAACAATATTGTCAGGATCTTTCCCCGCCACAGCGCGGCTCTGCTCTCTGAGCAAATAGCAGACAGTAGTCCACTATATACTAAATATGTGTCTCAGGAGTACATTAGCAAATATACTCCTTTGACCCAAAAGAGGACTAAAGCAATAACAACAAAAAAAAGGGTTTGGCTTTAGTTCTCTTTTTATTAGGGGCACCTACCTGCACCAAGCCAGCTCCATCATTAAATCATGCTTGCTCCAGTAGAATTGGGACACCATGCTTGGTGGTACAATGGGAACGCCACCAGCAACAATTCTGCATTGCAGTTCGCAGCTGTGACCACACTGTAGCGATCAAGAAACTAAGCCTCAAATCTCACTTATCCAGCTTTATACATTATTGTAATGTATAAAACAAGATGCATGTATTGTTTAAAAACCACATGAAGACCATCTGAAATATATAATAATCTGGTAAATTAGTGATTCTCTCACCATAACGGAGTTCTGACCACAATCCCCCCAAAGCTGGAATATCAGTTCTGGCTGAACTGGTTCTTTAAGATGCCTTAAAGTATTTGCACATATATTTCTTTATATAAGGCTTTTAAAAAGAGACTTATGTGCAAAATGCAAATACTTTAGCTGCAGTGTCCCCAGTTTAAAGAGGAATTCCAAGATCTTCAAAAGTTAACCTCTGATATATCTATATATATATAGATATA
>NW_017308357.1:126923-127538 GCF_000935625.1 Nanorana parkeri | reverse complement strand
AGCCCGACGAGCAGCTTCCGGGCCGGCCGTTGTAATTACACGGCTGGCCGGGAGCTTTACAGTCAAGCGATCGAGCGTCTCGAGAGACGCTCGATCCCTTGTATCAGAAGCTGTCACTGCCGGTCCCGAGATCAGCTGTGCCCGATGCGGCCAGGACCGTCGCGGCTCTGTGACAGGAGAGAAAAGGGAGTTCAGTACACGAACTTCCTTTGATCTCCTCTCAGTCCCCGAATGCAGGAAGTGATTACCCTAAAGAGAACTATGGGGAAAATCCCTAACCTCATAGTTTTCCTTTAATCACTGATAACACTAAACTGATTTAACAAACAGCTTTCTTCAGCAAAACGGTAAAGTAAAAGGCTTTCCTCAGCAAACATCAAACAAAGAAAAAGTATTTCAATAAGGTTGTAGTGCGTTTAGGTGATCTCACCAAGATAGAGTCCACTTGCTTCTGAGCAGCCACACACACACCCAGACCTTTCTGTCTGTCTCTCAGGTCCCCACTCCTCTCTCACCTGTGTTACCTTTTTAACAGGAAGGGCTGTAGGGGAAGTACCTGCCCTCCCAAGTTAACCCCTTCTTTGCTCTTAGCCCTGCTGACTCTCCACAATATAA
>NW_017308357.1:122028-123979 GCF_000935625.1 Nanorana parkeri | reverse complement strand
CAGTGAAAGAGTTAATTCTCCACATAACTGGCAATGTGGCAAAGGGTGTGTGCTGGAAGGTGTCCCTCTTTCTCATTTCAGAAAGTATTTTTTTTAATGTATATTATATTCTGATCATTTTTATCCCTTTCACTAAACTCGAAGAAAGATGCGTTTGAACCTTTTCGCTTTCATGATGAAAAAATACATTTGTAGATGCAGTAAGTGGTTAAAAACAGAAAATCAAAAGAAAGTCCCATCATTGTTGACATCAATTGCTGCCTGATTAAAGGTTGCGCAAAAAGCTTTACAGCTAGTCAGCATGAATTAAGATAAAGTAGAACTCTGGGAGGTTTTGTGCCCCATAAAGGATCAAAGAAACGAAATAGTCACTTACGCAATCAACAAGGAAATGATGAACTCACCTAAAACACCACTTTCTCTGATATTATGCGTTAAAAAAAACGGCTTTTCTTTTTCATTAATTCATACAGGCCCAATGATTTGTAGGGCTTGGTTTAAAAATGTGGAATTTCATTTACTAGCTTTATAAGAAGAAATATAAAAACTGGTGAAGGAATTTTTTAATGAAATATTGTAGGAAATATGTGCATCCCAGGAGTCAATCTAAAAATGTTAACAATAATGTATGTGTGTATGTGTATATTTAGACTACTATTGTATGATGATGATATTTATTAGGGGACAAATAAATATCATACTTACCTTCAGCCCGACATTGGAAATCTTAATTGTGCAGACCTGTGCAGTGCTGCACAGCCTTTGCTTGTAAATAGCCTCAGACAGGTCCTACGTGTACTGCATATGCACACTGCAGCCTCACTCTCTCCAACAGCCAAGTTTGTACTCAGGAAAGAGTACAAATCAGCCATAGAAATGGATAATGCAGCAGAGGAGATTAATACCCCATTTGTGCCAGCTTGGACTTACATGCATGAGGTCAATACCCACAGGTAAATATATTCACAAGAGGAGTTTGGAGAAATTGTTTATCTACAGTGAATATTACCTTTGGAAAAATAATCTATGATGGAACTGGTTTGTGATGACTGGGAGCTATAGGATTAAATTAAACTGAGTGCTTTTAGAGAAAAATAACCATGTCCCCCTTATACACAGGCCTATTTGTGTGCAGGACTGCATTCCAGCACCTCCCAGCACTGGTCTTTTACTGCATGCCAGGGTCGCTGATAGGGGGGCCCACCAGTGCAGGAGCTCAAACGCTCCTCACATATTACAGAGAGCTGGACAGAGCAGTACATGTCTCTGCCAGCAGGCTTTTGCTTAGTGACGAGAAAGGTTGCCAGCAGATCTCACTCATCACAGATCAGTACTCGGAAGGAAGATGAAGACATGTAGCCAGGGCTGAAGCTGCTGCGATGCCAATTGAGTAAGGCGGCAGCCCAGAGGCTGCTGTACAAGAAGCATGGGGAACAGACGCAGATACTTTGGTGAGACACTGGCTCCCACATGACATGTGCCAGGAATTTTCTAGAGGAGGCAGCATTATAAGAAGAAAATGAGAAAGACTAACTATGGGAGAAGTGCCTGTGACCAAGCCTTTTGGGTTTTTGGAAGGCTGATTGAGTGCCCAGCTAAGCTAGTGAAAGGATGGGGTGAAAGCAATGGCAATAAAATGATACCAGCTAACAATCCAAGGTGGAAACCTCAGGAAAATACAAAAAGTCTGGAATTATTCTGACAAGTTTTCCAAGCAATACAGACAATGTGTCTTAATGCCAGAGTGCACATACGATTCTGTGTCTTCAATGGATCAATTTTGCAACTATTACATTTTACAAAATTTAGCTTTAAAGTTGAACTCAGAGCTGCTGCAGTCTCAGTCTGATACCTGGAAGAGACTTCAGTCTGATACCTGGAAGAGACCAGGTGTGGCACACTCTAATTTGTGAAACGAGAACTGCGTGAGATTTCAGGATACATTGACCAA
>NW_017308357.1:117168-121536 GCF_000935625.1 Nanorana parkeri | reverse complement strand
GGGGGGGGGTTGGGTAGTTATCAATGCCGGTAGTGAAGTTTTAAATTATTTTTTTACAGTCAGTCACTGACCACCAATCCTGGAGGGGTTATTTGTATAGCGATGACTAAGGTTGAGTAAGGCAGAAAAGCGTCTGCGGTTGTTCTTTGTATAGATGCAAGTAGAATAAAGTTTGAATTTCTTTGGAAGATCATCGTGTGCTGGTTCTACAGTCCTTAAAGAATAAGTCTCACCTTGTAACATTTTTCAAAGCTCAGCCACCTAACTCCCACACTATATGTTGCTTTTTATCCTATGCTTCTGGGTGTTGTAGGATCTGAGATACAGATTTTGAAAGCCCACTCCTCTTCATTCCTGACCATGATCTGCAAAGGAAATGGCCTCTTGTCTCACTGTCTCTGCACTTTCCTAACACAAAACAAGACTCCACTTGTGATTGAAGTCAATGGCACCGCAGCCATGCCCCCCGCCCACAGTGCGATCGCCTGCCTGCATTCCGGTCCAAAGCAATCTGCAAAAATAGTGCTTGCAGATGTGCTAATGGGCCTGCGTTCCGGGTGCGGGCGATCGCACTGCGGGTGAGGGGCGTGGCTGCGGTGCCATTGACTTCAATGCATAACCATGCTCCCTCCCCCCCTGAATGCAGGTGTTTTGTTCTTTGTTAGATCTCATTGAGCTTGTCATTTGAAAAGTAGATCTCCGAGCGAAAAATTGTGGGCGCCCCTGGTCTATATCATGTATATTATTAGTAGTTTACTCTGAGCTGAATTTTCCTTTGGATTGCAAGGGAGCTGGGGAGATTACCGTAGCCTGTCTGTATTGTGTTGGAAGATCTCAATATGCGTTGTAGGCAAGTTTTAAACACTGTCTGTCCTAACAAAGGGTTAAAGATCTGGAAGCATTGTATACTAATGAGAGGAAGCTCAGTTTGCTCCAGTCTCTCTATGGGGACAGCCAGAGTTTCCTGTCACTTTGAAAAGAAATGCTGCTCTGTACATTTTCAAAGGCCTGCTCTATGCTGTGTGAATAGGTACACAAAAACATAGAGAGGGGTCTGTCTCCAATTTGACTGTAAAAGTGGAAATACACTTTAAAGGTGTCTGTAGAACCTATAAAGGATTGTTTCCTGTACTTGTCTATCAGCAAGTCACAATTTTATAGAATATGTAAACATGATGTACAATTAAAATATATTGGCTGTGGCCTCACAAATAGGTATTGCACGTGCATCTGCCCAACAACAGTTACATGTTACTTTTTCATTGCTTTTTTGGTTATAACGTATTGCTACTCATTGCTGTATGATGATTATACAGTAATGCAGAATAGCTCCAACTATGCAGGACTACAAGTCCCAGCAATACATTATAATGTGAATATAAAATTAGTTTGTCCTCCACCCCTTTCCCCCTCCCCCCACACCGGACACTTACCTGACTCCTACAGCCGCTCAGCTACCTCGCCGAGTGAAGAGGGTCCGTCCTCTCCCAGTCCCAGCTGAAGAATGTGCTGCCTGGCGGCGGTAGCGGCCCCGCCAGGCAGACAAGTGACACACAGAGGCGCCTCTCTATCCCGCACAGCCGCTCATACATGAAGAGCGGCGGAGGATGGAGCGGCGCTATCTGGAGGGGGGGGGGGCATGAGGAAGCTTTCGGGCCCACCCCCCAACAGGCGGAACGCCAGGGCCCGGTCGCAATTGCAACCGTTGCGACCCTGGTAGTTCCGCCAGTGTCTTTTGCAGAAGGACAACTGCAGCATGTTTTCAGGTGCATTCATCTTCAATTTCTAAATTCCATCTGAATTTCATACAAGGTAGATTTGACCCAAAGCTGACTTCTATTGGACCTGTATTTGACCCTCTTCTATGCTGTTCCATAACTACTGGATTGTATTGCATTCAAAAGCATGCAATAAAAGGAATAGGATCCGAGACCAAACCTTGCTTGTTGACTTAATCATTCAGTTAAAGTGAACCTGAGAAAATGGCAGTGATGGTTTAAATTAAAAGCATAGTCATCTGCAAGTGGTTGTTTGTTAACACAGTCATCTAAGTACCATTAAAATAAATCTAATTGTAATCACTTCATAAGGCATTAGTCTGTGTGTTTAACCTACAATATGGTTGCACCTTTTTAAACAGCTCTGTATGGCTAAGTGACAAAAGTACAATCTGTGCATTAATTATTTGTTCAATTTGCATGCTATCCAACACTTAGCAGTATAAAGCTTAATGGAGAATTGGCATAGTTACAAACAAGGCAGCTGTTTTATAGTTCTGGAGTTTCAAAGGGACAGCGTGCACATAAATTCATTCTCTCCTAAAAACTGCAGAGCTGCTGGGGCTGATCAATTCCCGCAAGCTCTCCTCCACACTATCATTTCACAGCGATAGCTGGCTTCTTTTCCTGACAACAATACTATTCACATCTGTGTGAAAGACAAAGAACAGACAAGACAGAAACACTCGGATTACTTCCACGGGATAGTAATGCCTTATAATTTGTCAATGCCACTGGACAGCTACATGGAAACCATTGACCGAGAACATGTTATCTAAGTTCTCTGCTGTTTGCTCTGGGTCAATTTATCAATTGGCTAATCAATAAATGTAATAGGTTTGTTGTATGATTCAAGCTAGAAGAATGAATACCATTCAGAGATGCTGATCCAAAACTAGCTTTTCATACACACAGACATCACACTTTTCTGATGCACACCAAACCCTCCTGATACTTGAGATTTAAAAGGTGTATCAAGCTGAGTTGGAACTGAACTAGAGCAAGCTAAAGTGAGGAAACCTTTACCAAGCAAAGTAGTGGCTGGTCCTTTTAGTTTTTACATTATCATGATCAGTTATCTTTAATCGAAAACTTGCTTGAGCCAGATAAAACTTGGGACAATGACCTGAAAAGCCACACACAATACAACTTAAGCAAAAAGGGCACAGCACTAGAAACTGTACAATTAACGTTCTCTCTATACAACTCATGCTCCCTGTTGGTCTAATGATTTCACCATTATAGAAAGTATTACTTGGGATTGAAGTAACAAAATAAATACAGGGACATATCAATAATTCAAGCGCTGTGTTTGGTGCTTACTCACTATCAATTATAGTCTTCTCAATGGGGAATCAATGCGACCATCACAGATTACTTAGAATAGAGGCAACAAATGGCAGGCATGTAATGTGAAACCAAGGGACACATAATAGAATAATAAAGCAAAAGTGGCTATTACAATTTTTATTCTGAGCGTAATAACATGAGGAATGAAATGAAGAAACAAAAAGCAGATGTTAATTGCTTAAGAACAAATAGGTCCAGTGAAGGGCTGTTACCCCACAAGAAATATTCATTATAATGTATATCTGTGTGTTTGTAGATATGAAGAGGATCACCTTGAAGTAAATCAATGTGTGTGTCCCACGTTCAAGAATTTGCAAATATAGAAGACCACGGAGCACAGCCCTACATCCTCCCTATACTGTATATTTAGACTTCCTGGAACAAATATATAGCAAATGAAGTCAGAATACATGATCTGCATAGCTGTCATAGGTTAAATTGAAGCAATAGGAGCACCATGACAGCCAGGCAAGTAGCTTTTTTAGAAGCATAGGTCAGGGGTAGCATCATGCATAATTCTCTTAATACAGGTTTCCCCTAAAGCAGTCTTGGCATCAGCAATATATAGAAATGCATTATTTGTGTGCTGATGCACAAAACCCAGATGACTTTCCTCTCTTCTTTTGAGCAGAGCATCTGATGGAAAACATAATTCACGGATACACAATCTGAATTCTAGATCCAGGGTGGTAAAGCTGCATTGTACATCAATACTTACCAAAAGCTGCTCAGAATGGTGCTTAGTTTTGAAGATGACAAACTTTAAAGTGTATTTCAACTTTTGCACCCTAATTGGCGTAACACCTATTTTATATTTGTTACATGTTCTCATTTACATCACATAAGGTAAAAAAACAAAAATGCTTCTTGCAGTTTAAATTGATTTTTTCTTGGGTTAGGATTTCTACTGGCTTCTTAAGGGTTAAACTTTCTACTTGCTTATCCTTCTTTGAAATGTTAGCAGGGGTTGTGCGGGATGAGGAGTTTGTTCATTATCATTTGTAATGTAGATGTGAACACAGCCTGTCCTAGCAAAGGGTTAAAAGGGTCGAAAAACTGTTTTTTGCATTGTATGTTAATGAAGTCAAAGAGAGGAAACACAATCCTCAAATTTCAGCCCTAAGTCTTTCTATAAGGCCAGACCACTGTGAAGGTGCTCAAAAAAAACTGTAATCGGCCATGTTTCCTGCTGCAACAAAACAGCTAAAAAGGTAAGATTATATATATATATATATATATA
>NW_017308357.1:113157-117131 GCF_000935625.1 Nanorana parkeri | reverse complement strand
TGCCTGCGTCTTATGGAGCAAATACCTATCGCCCGACGCCCTGGACATGCCGTTTCGGGCACCGGGCGAGTAGTTTTTGGTACATTCAGCTCTGCTCCTGACGAGCAGAGCTGAATGTACAAAGGGGAACAGCTGCTGTCCTTGGCAGCGAAAGGGTTAATACAAGTGATCTAATTAGATCACTTGTATTAAATCGAGCGGCGGTGGCGATCGTGTCCGCCCCCGCCATGGTTTTTGGGGACCCCCCCTCCTCTGGGGGACTGTGTCCACGGTCCCCCATAGGAGCTCACCATAGAGCCCCTTGAGCAGACGAAGAACGTCGTTCTTCGTCTGCTCTGTGTGATTACTGAGACAGCGCCACCTGTCTCAGCTGTCACTAACTGCAGCTTCTGTCACAGAATTTCTGTCACAGAAGCCCTGCGTCCTATCATCCGGGGCGAAATACGGTATATATATATTTATTATTTTTATTATTATTTTTCGTTATGCTGTATGAATGGGAACACATAAATATATAGTGAGTGTTTTCTAAAATTTGACTGCAAAAGTGAAAACGCACTTTAAATCTAAAATAAAAGCTGCTAGTTGTTTTAAACAGATGCCAACAATTAGGCAGCTAATACACAAAACTAAGGCTTCAAACTCTGTATCCATCAATCCTAGATCACCTTAATATCTGTAAGTAAAAAAAAAAATGGCACCAACTCTTTCCCAGAGTAGCACGTGTACATAGCAATCTTTTTGTGTAACTATACAAGTAATTTCCTTTTCAGCTAACCTATATCGCCAAACATATTATAATCAAATGTGTGAAGTTAAAAGCTGTAGAACAGTACACGCATCTGTCATCTTTAAAAAATGTTGAGGTCACAAGAAATGACGACCGAAATAACCGTGCTTTGCTTGATACATTATGTTCTAGTATATAACGAAGTCAAATATTTTGACAGCTTAACATGAAACTAATTTATTACAGTACCTTGCAACCTTGCAGCTGGACTCGATCAGATCATTCTCGATATCAAGTAGGCTTGGAGGCAGGCTAAATTCCATGGGAGAGGTCAGTCTCTTTAAGCGAATTAATGCTACGCAGAATTTAGCGCCCATCTCTTCTAGCTCCTTTGTCCCAATCTGCAAGCCCTGGAGGAAGCAGAAAGATTTCACATCATCTACATGAGAAACAGCTCATCTCCAACAGTTCATAAAATCAAATGTTTAGCATGGCAGTATTTACTTATATGAAGCTTACTCCACAGCTCTGCGACTCATCAAAGCCCCTAGCCTCCTGCTTAGGCTTTGCAGCAATTACTTATTTTTTTTACAGCATAGGGTAGTGCCCTATGTTAGACTTCAAAATTGGAGGATAACAATCTCGGTACCAACACATCACATACAGTAGATATTTCTTACAAGCATTGTTTAAATTGGTCACACAGGTTACTGCCACTGTAGGATGTCCCCCTACATAGACCCATATAAAAATATTTGCTGAAAATGCATACAGGACACTGCCAACTCTGAATCTGACATAACATTGATGTGTGTATGAGGTTCAGTGCATGGTTGCGGTTGCCGAACCATCCATAATATCAGATCTAGCCTTCACTATGAATTGCAAAGTCTACTACATTTCATACCACTGCCACCTGTAGACAAGGTGGAAGGGCACTAGTTTGTCTGATCTGCATGTGAATGGGCAACTATAGACTGGCCAGCATTAAACCTTAAAGCCCAATTCTGGGAAAATCCCTTCCACCTCCCTCTAAATTGATCACTGGTATGAAGCCTTTTTTACTTCCCTAAAGCCATGGTCACATGACGCTCCTGTCCCAAGTCTTCTCTCCTCTCCTGTCTAAATGCAGCAGGGTCCTTCTTTGGGTGTCCAGATCACTGCCTACATGAAGTGGACACTTTTTATTGGCTGACACAAGTGCAAGGGGACTATTGGAGACGAGCCAGTGCAGAAATACCTGCAAGGGGTGGATTATTGGTCCCCCCCACCTGGAAATGGCACCGGAGAAGGACCCAGATGGCAGACTTAAGTTAGTATACCTTGCTTCACAAGGCAAGAAAAAAAAAAGAAGAAAAAAAGGATGGGTTGGGGGGAATAATGTTTTAGTTGAAGTTGAAGAAAAGAAAAGTAATTAGTACTTACAAAGGCATTTCACCACAATATAAATTGCAAAGGTATCTCCCCATGCTGGCTCATTAAACAAAACCCATAAAAAAACTGAAATATCTGATTTGACACTCTACCTACCAGCCTTTTAACCTATGAGCTGATAAAATTAGCACACCTGCAGCCTCTTGGGATGTCTTTGTTACTAGGCAGTGTTCCAGACCCCAAATCCCACAATATGGCTTTACCATTCATCATCTTTGTAATTTCTGCCTTAAGGGAATATTAAAAGAGTACATAGTGACAGCATGCATATGTGTTATCAATGGGACAGCTGAAAGATCCAGTGAGAGGTGACACCAATGGAACCTGTGAATGGAAGCAATCCATTTTCTGTGAGCTCAGGGCATCATGGATCTGCCTCCTAGAGGCAAATCATCACAACATCCTGGTATCAAAGTACTGCTGTATTGAACGGCACATACAGGAGCAAGAATGACCCAGCATTGGAAGGAATAAGGAATGGTAAAGTAAAGGACCCCATATGTCACGCTGCCAAAGAAGACAGCTGGAAAACATGTTTGTACAGAAAAAAAAATGCAGGGTGGGAGGCAATGGAGAGGGGGAGGATTGGTGAGCTTTTCGCCCAACCTAGAGTTGGGTTTCAGCAATACTTTTAAACAGAGTTTCAATTAAATAAAACAGATTTATCAATTACCTCCTGGCTAGGGTCATGCCTTGGCAAGTATAAATGACCTGTTTGTCGAATTGTGCATAAATGTTGATTTTTAAACAATTCCTTTAAAAACCACTAAATAGCCTTACTTTCTAAGATGTAGCAAAACATTTTGACAAACACAAAAACACCCCATCCCTCCTTCAGTACACATACAATTAAGTATTTAGAAAAGAATGAACTGAAATACATGGTAAGAATGCTTACATTTTTTAATTGCTACTTTCAAGCTACAGAAACGGCAGTAAGTGAAATTGATTTTAGGTCACAACCAGTTTGAATGTACCTGCTAAGTGTTCCCATTTGTCGTTGTAATGACCCATTATCTACCCTGAGACTGTCTGCACAAAGTGGGCTCCATCCTCAATGTCATTTCTGTGTATAATAAACAATAATGGCCTTGGTATTTGCCCCAGTGGAGCATCCTTCTACACTAACAGGAGTGTGCTCCATTCATCACTACTCTGCATGCCAATTGACAAATTAAATCTAGATTTATTTTGTTTATATGGTTTCACAAAATACTTTTAATGCCTTAGTAATAATTGCAGCAGGTTTCTATCTGTCAATAACCTTTTATTAAAAGAGACACAAACCCTAAAACACTTATTGGCTTAACATAAAAAAAGACATTAATAAACATCCATAAAAGCAGATGTAAAAGTTCTCAAACTCCAACACAATAGCTTGAATTAACAAAACCACAAAGCATGAGGTATTCGAATTGCCATATATTATTATTTTGTTAACACTCTACTACTAAGGGTATTACTAATTCATCATTCATTTCCACATGTATGAGATACATTGCTACATGCAAATGATAATGTACCACATACACTAAATCTCCTCAAATTTTAATAAACACTGTATTGATTTCTGCTGCTTAAAATATATTGCTAATTACAGGAAGGTAAAGATTGAATGAGGTGGCTATTAATGAGAGCAGGGAAGCCATAATTTAAAAATATTAATGAGAAAATAAAACTTTTAGCAGTTAAATGTTCATTTAAATTAATTTTAGTGCACTCAAGGAGCTATTAGCCATGTGATCGCAATAAAGTTTAAAAAAAAGAGAAAAAAATGATACACAACTTTTTTTTTCTTTTTTAACCCCCC
>NW_017308357.1:96848-113084 GCF_000935625.1 Nanorana parkeri | reverse complement strand
GACTGCGACACGTTGCCCTTATTGCGCACAAATGATCTTTTACAGCATATTTTATGGACAATATGGAGTACCGAAGTTTGTCATGCATGCGTGCAATTTTATATCCCCCTCCCCCCACAAAAAAATAGGTATTACAATGCGTTTGGGTGCACTAAAATGAATTTGAATGCATTTTTTTACCAAACAAATTGGGTTTGGTAAATTGTTGTGCAAATATTGTGTGATAATAAAAATAAAACTGCCACCATTTTATTTTCCATGGCCTCTGTTTTCATAAAATATAATGGTTTTGGAGTTTAACTAATCTTCAGGCCTTAAATGTGCATTTTAACATGCATGGAAAAATCAAAAATGTTTCTGGCAGCCAAATGGTTAAAGAGTTGTCCTAATTTAAAAAAAAAGAAAAAAAAAAAAGAAAAGAGGTTTTCTAGACGATTTAAAATCAAAATTTATATAGAAGAGTTCTCACTGCTTTCTTTTCAATGTGAAGTTTATGAAAAAGGAAGAGGAAGTTACACTTTATGTCAAATATGTATGCAGGCATGTGAATGTATTCAACGATAATAAAAGATTAACTGTTCAAACACTACCAAAGAAAATAACTACGAACATTTACAAATAGGTGAAACATTCTATGTATATCCTGTATAGGCTTATTGTCCTAGGTATACATTTTCATAACAACAAAACACTGAATGTACTGGGTGTTGTGATGTAGCAGACTGAACCTGTGGTCAAAGACAACTTAATCATAATTTATGAGGCTTGGTTTCAGAACACAATGAGGGTAAATCAATCAGATGACTGCACCAAGGATCATCTAGGAACCAATTCACTAGCAGGAGAATAATTTATCTCTGTCACATCTGAAACCACTTAGCGATCACAAGGATATACAGTCGTTGTATACAATGTGTAACATAAACCTGTGTTTATCGGAGATGCTGCAATAATGTACTGGCTCATATTGTCAACAGGGGGCTTCTACTATTTCCATAAAAAAAGAGAGCAGTCCATAAAAAGTAAAAGGAGTCAAAATAAGCCACTAAACATAACCTGCATTAAAACTAAAAATTCTGGTCTAGAAAGTGAATTTATGTCGGAATGATCGTCACAGGGGCCTTAGACTAAAAGCTCTTTGACAGGTAAATACTTAACTGGGGGAAAAAAAACTAAGTAAAAAGCACAAACCCCAAACAAAATAAAAATTCAGTATACAACACTTAAAGCACACTTCATAAGAAAGCAAATAACTAGGGCCCTCTAGTGGTAGGTTTTCAGAATAACCTGTCTACATATTCTATTGATTGCAGCCAAGAGTTTTAAAATGTTCATCTTCAACAGATCCAGAAAAATTTGAAAATAAGAGATATCTTTTAACAGTAAAAAAAGATTACAATTGTAAGGTTTCAAGAATGCTCAAGTGTCTTCATCAGGCATTCTTGAGGAAGAGACTTTAAATGCCTCCAAATCAAAGTTCACGATTCTTTTTTGCAACAGCTTTCAAGTGCCTAGCTGAACTGCTGCTTGCCACACTGCATATTTAGGGCCTTTAGGTAGAACGATCGAGAAGCTCCACCTTCATATTCTACCTTTAACATTCAGCATTCTTCAGTCCTTGTCAGCCATTTCTAGATTGGCACTACCCAATATTTATATACTGGTGGATATAACAAATGAAAGAAAATGTTTACACTGGGAAAGCCAAATAAATTTTGACGGAAGCCCAGTGCAATGCAATACACTGGTACTTCTAAACAACACACATAGTGCTTAATAAATCTTCCCAAAACAACAAATTTATGCTTAAAAGAAAACTATGGGGTAAGTGTTTTTTCCCCATAGTTCTCTTAAGGGTCACGGGAGGACATATACTAGCCTCCTCCTGTGACCCAAAGCTCAGTATATATCGCGAACTACAGCTCGCAGTATACTCAGACCACCACAGCCGGGACGGATCCTGACATTACTGTCGAGATCCACCCAGATACGTGATTGACAGCTGGCTCTGCATATCTAGAGGCAGAGCCAGCTGTGCACGCTCGCTCCCCCATCCGCCAGTAAGCGCTTACTGGTTCCGCCAGTAAGCGATGGAGGATCAGAGCGGGGAGTGGGGGGGGGGGGGGAATTCCTGCAGGGAGCCGTGACTGACAGTCCCGGCACTCTGCAGGGAGATGTTTGAGAAGTGAAGTGTTCTCTCACTGCCCGATCTATTGAGCCGACGTGTGACAGTTCCATTGTCACAGGTCGGCTCGAACTATGGCGATGATTGATTTTCACTCACCTCATAGTTCTCCTTTAGTTTTCTCTAGGGAAGAATTTTTCCCAAATTAACATACTTTCGTCTAATTAATGACTTCATAAGTATAAAACAAACAATGACTAAGCATGAGCTGAAAGGTAGCCACCAGTTACATGGTTACTCTCTTGTTAAATCCTTTAGTCCTGGTTCACACCTAGCGCTTCTGCCCTAAAAAACGCTTTAAAAAATATGCCCAAAACAAAATCCCATTGATTTCTACGGCCATGTTGACATCTGAGAGTTTTGTCGCTTGTAGAAAATGCCCTTCGCTGGAAAAAGTACATGAGCTTCTTTTTGGCAGATTAAGCGCTTCTTAGCCAAATAGACTTCAATGAAAATGCCCAAAAATGCAAGTTTGCTGTGTTTTTTGTGCTTTTTTTGCACATTAAATGTGTCACAATCAGCTCAGCAAATCGCGTGACTTGATTTAAGCCCATAAAACACATACACAAAAGAAAAACGGCGCAAAAACATGCTCAGTCACAAGCAAAAATACTGTTCCCTTGGTGTGAACCCAACCTCATATGTGTCTAAAAAATAACACGAGAAGTAAATTCAAAATCTTAAAACAGAATACATTTCCTATACATGATATTCCAATGTGAGGTTGGTTGTCTACCAACCTCACATTGGAATATCATGTACTGGAAATGTATTCTGTTTTAAGATTTTGAATTTACTTTTCATATTATTTATTAGACACATACAGCAGATCCGAATGCATATATTTTTTATTTGTTTTATTTTTTGGGGTATTTTTAGGTATTATTTAGAAATAACATATTCTGTGTATCAAGATACCACATGTACCAAAATTAATGTAACACAGCAAAGTGATAAAGGCAAAAACCTTCCAATTTAGGAGGGCTTTTTGCTCCTTTCAATGTTACATCACAATATACACAAATACAAAGGATCTGTTTGTGTAATGTTGTTTGTTTGAAAAATTAAGGTAAGATAGAACAGGGTTTGTGTAGACACAAATTGCCGTAACTACACACAGGTCTACGATCTTAAACATTTTGAATGACATTGATAATGTTTGGGCGAGTGCATGATTTTAACAGAACAAGGTTAGGTGTCATCAGCTGATGGGTTTGCTGAAACCTGGGGGCATCTATTATTTTGATTTTCTTTTACCCTGCATTTTTTTTTTTCACTTTTACAAATAAGCCTCCTGTCATGCAAATGTTATACATTAGGCCCTAATTCCAGGCACTGTAGTGAAAGATACAATAGCCAATCAGGTCAGCTAATAACACTTCTATTCACACTACTCATACTAACCCTTACCTTGTACTTCCCCTGGTCACAACCACACAGTGTGCTTTCCATTGTGTAACTTCTCTGGACACCCAGCTCTCTCCACACCACTACACGGGCCGTAGATTCCTTGGACTTCTCAACCACAAAACTACAGCTGCTCATGCAAAATGCTGGAGCAATCTGGCTTAGAACTTTAGGGAGGGTCTAGAAAAGCAGAATGAATCAAGAAGGTCAAGAATGCAAATTTGGGCATTTAAGCATTTTCAAATACAGGTATTACGTTTTCTGTTTTTTTTGTCAGAATGTTTTTCAAATGTACACAATGTTTAATAAAGTCCAGAAGTAAATGACAAACTGCAGCACATTTTTAATCAGGCAGCAAATAAGAAATGTACCCATAGTAAACTAACCTCTGCTGTGACATATGCAAGCAATATCCTAGATAGTGAAAGAAAGAAAGAAAGAAAGAAAAATGGAGCTGTTGTCAACAGCATCCAGGCTTCAGAAACAATCATGCAGTGCAGGTCAAAAAAGCATCCATCTTAATGGACATCATCATGGCCAACAGTTTTTTGTCAAAGAGAACAAATTACTATTCAACCGACAAGCCTGAGGACATCCTGTGAGTGCAAGTAGTGAAGGACCCACCCCATCACAACAGTGCCTACTACTCACATACAGTAATGAGTGGAGTGGCCTTGACATGAAGTAGTCAATGCCACTCTCTACATTATTGAAGACTGTCCAGAGACAGAGAACAGGGAAAGAGGAAGCTGACCCCGTGTCACATGACCAACCCAAAGACAACTTGTAAAAGTAATTATAGCAAGAGAGAATAAAATACAAGCTGGGCAAGTGGGGAGACCAAAGTTGGGCTTTAAACAACTAAACGGCAATGTATTGGATATATCTGTAAAAAATAAGTCAAGGCAACTGGTCTTGCTGTATTATTCTTGAAGACGTTTCACTGGTCGTCCAACCAGCTTTCTCAATTCAGAATTCTGAATTGAGAAAGCTGGTCGGATGTCCAGGGAAACGTCTTTAAGAAAAATACAGCAAGTCCAGTTGCCTTGACTTATTCTTTACAGATATACAATGACCTGGATGAATGAGAACCTTCACAGACATGTGTTGGATGTAATTGTTACTTACAAACTAGTAGACAACAGAGAAATTGCAGGGCACAATCTGACAGATCTCAGAGGAACCATGACTCTCTTACTCTGGCTAATAAGGGGCAACAAAAATTGAATTTTTATAAAAAATTTAGGAGTGAGCATTTATAAACCCAATTGTTAATGGTTAATATTTTCTACATATGAATTCCTAGCTGCAGAATATATTTAAGTGCCTTTACATCTTGAATTTCCTCTAGAGGTGCCTAACAGTTCTTTGTGCACATGTCTGGCATCAATATTTAGCCAAACCAGACAAAGAATGTTCTTTCGGCTGTAATAGTTTGTTGCATTCAAAACAAGACTGAACAAACAATGAATGAATACTCAATGAAATATAGTGAGTATTATGAGTACAGAGGAACACTACATCCATTTATAGTGCCATAATGTCCACAGGTCTACAGTAGGCTAACCTCCGAAAGAGTATTAGAATATTGACAGCAAAAAGGTTAATGGATTAAAAGGCTCAATGGAAAGACAAGTTTATAGGTAGGTTTCTCAATTATATGCCAAAGGTATGGATAAGGAGAACAATCTTAACTAACTCTCTGGGTATCAAAGCAACCAATCAAATTCAAGCTTCAGTGTGAAACAATTGGTAAAATTAACATTTTAGTTTGATGGGATGCTATGTACCAGTGCACAGTTAGTCATTTTAAAGGACCAAATTGCAATCATGTTCTGTAACCCAAAGTACTGAATTAACATCTTGCCGTCCGTCCATTGTAAATACACGGGCAGACAGCGGACTCTTCCCAGCAGGTGGACGTACATATGTGTGATTTTTTTTCTGCAGGCGCGCATGAGCAGAATCCCACTGTGTATGTAAACAGCCAGTAGCAGCTGTTACATACAAGCGTTCGGTCGGCTCTATAGCCAACCGATCACTTGTACGATACTAAACAGCATGCTTCCCCTTGTTGACACTAAACAGCTTGTTAGCCTCCTATGTAATAGCAATAAAGTTAAGTGTAAAAAAAAAAAAAAGAAGTATTAAAAAAAAAATGGAAGTCTCATGTAGAAAAAAAAAACACCAAAAAAAGTACCCTGCCCCCTGTGCATGCACAAATAAACCTAAAAACGCGTTGAATGCACCTATGTGCGAAAACAAGAATTATGTCACAAGTGTTACATCGTCGCGAACGTGGGAGTGAGAGCAATAATTTTAGGCCCATTAATCACTGATAACATTAAACTGATGAGCGGTAAAAGCTTTTAAAGCGTCGCCTATGGTCAATTTTAGGCATGGTAGTTTTTTGCGATTTCGCAGGCGTGCGCAATTTTAAAGTTTGACATGTTTGGTGTCTATTTATCCGACGTGACCCTGCCTTTTATATTTTACAAGAAAATTGGGTAATAATAAAATGTTTTATAACATAACGTAGGGAAAACAGGTTTTTCTTTCAAAATTGTCGGAACTTTTTTCATTATATAGTAAAAAATAAAAACCTCAGTGGTGATTAAATGCCACCAAAAGAAAGCTCTATGTGTCCCCAAAAAATTGTATAAAATTAATTTCAGTACAGCGTTGTATGACGGAATAAATGTCAGTCAAATTACTGCAGCGCTAAATACTGAAAAATGGCCTGGGCAGGAAGGGGGTTTAATACCCCGGTCAGTAAGTGGTTAAAATTCAGTGTCAAAAGTTTAGAGAAACATATTTATGGGTGGAAGGTGTGGGTGAACAGGTTGCTTTTTTGAACAACTGTACGTTTTTAGCCAAGTCCAGCATCGTATTAGATGTATGTACTCACCCTATAGCCATTGTCTTCCGCCATGTCACAAGAAGCGGCGCTAGCATTTGTATGCCACACCGTCTCCTTAATACTGCAGCCATACATGAAGACATTTTTCTTACGAGAGTGCCCATGGTAATCACAGTAAACCTAAAAAGAGTACAGTACAAGAAATGCAGTTAACAAATTGACTAAAGTATATTAACATCATTCATAAATTACATGAAACAATCTCTATTGTACAGCATACCTAATAATAGGCTTGATTTTTATGGGATTTTCACTTCTTGTGGTAAATGAGAGAAATGCTAACTAAAATGGTGGTAATTGAACAGTTCTTTCAAAGGCTTATGTAGACTCAGGATATACTCTCAATTTTTTATTTTTTTTTTAGTCCGAAGTATTAGCGAGTAAAGCCTACCAAGAAAATCACTATGTACAAGCAGAATGATCTTTTATAGCATACAGAACTTTAAAACACCTCACATTATTTATACACTGTGGCAGCATACTGGTTTAATGTTCATGTAAGCACTGCCTGAAATACATAGGGGCTGATTTATGATTCTTTAGCCCAACGTACAGCTTGGCAAATGTTATGCACATAGCACTACTGCCAATAGATGGAGCTGAGGAGCAGAGGATTTCTCATGCTTCTCAGCTCCATCTTGTGCCAATAGTGCCACAAGTGCGAACAGCATTCACCCAACTATACTCGGGGCCCGATAGTATGTATTTCTATCTTCTAATGCCCTTAGGGCTTCTGTCGACAGGCTTTGGGCTTGTGTTGATGACATCAGCACCTTTCTGAGATCATTCAGAATTCACTGAGAGGTGCATCTGACCTGCACTTTTCTGAGCTGCTTCAAGAGCTAGTCAGGTTGAAAAAAGACACAAGTCCATCGAATTCAACCTATAGAGAGGGGTTTTGCAATCCTATAGATTTGTATGGGAGTGCAAGACCAAAGCACAAAAAAGTCTGTGGACACAGGCTCTTACGAAACCTGGGATGAATCAAGTTACCTGGGGATAATGTGTACAAACTGATGGCTCCTTTTAACAAACTGATCCTTTTCTAAATAGGGGGCTGAGGTCTTCTCGTACAAGAACTATCTGCACTCCAGTTTGTCTACAATGTTACATGTACTATACTGCACCCTATAACTTACTATGGGTGCTCGTTTGATTGATGCCAAATACTGTAGAAGGCCTTTGGTGTGGTAAATTGTAGGGTGCAAATCCAAATTAGGATCTTGCCACTGCCTGTTCAGATCCTCCCCACTTAAAGAACAACGATGACTGTTGGGGAAAAAGGAAGAAAGGTACAAATCAACACAAAATCATTTTAAAAAATGAACATATATTTAAGGGTTCAGAGCCATTTATAGCAATACATTTTCATTCCTAAACAAATTAGCGCCAAATATCAGATACGATGAGCAAGTCCATAGATCTTTTGTTATAATAAGACAACAGTACAGTGTAGATCAGCATTTCTCAGTCTTTTTTCAGTAATAGCACCCTTTAAAAGTATGCATAATCTCGAAGCACCCCAGTTTAAAATGTAAATGAGCGCCTTCCACGTCAGAGCCCCCCTTTCACATCACAATCCCCCTTTTACATCTAAGTCACCCTCTACATTAGGAGCCCCCTACTTTCACATCAGAGTCTCCCCTCTCACACTTGGAGCCCCCTTTACATTACAGGCCTCCCTTCATATCAGAAGCCTTCCTTCATATCAAGAACCTTCTTCACATCAGAGTCCCCCTCTTTCACAACAAAGCCCCACATTTACATCAGAATTCCATCTTCACATCAAGAGCTCCCCTTCACATCAAAAGCCGTCCTGCACCATAGAAAGGCATTACGCTATGCAAAAATTTTAATGCACCCCTCAGGAAAGCAAAAGGAACCCCAGGGTGCCAAGGAACTCTGGTTGAGAGAGGCTGGTCTAGATACCCTTAGTGAGCAATCAGAATTCATCTTCCACTGATTAGTACATTCAAACCTGATTTGTTAATGGGGGTTATGAAATCTAAATAAACACAGAACTACTCCTGTTCCAAATAAATGTTATATACTGTACATTGATAAAATACACTCTCAATTCACCCAACAAATAAAGTCATCTATATCAGTGTTTTTCAACCTTTTTTGTGCAAAGGCACACTTTTTTCATGAAAAAAATCACGAGGCACACCACCATTAGAAAATGTTAAAAAAAAATTAACTCCTTCATGGCACACCCAGCGTTACCACACAACCCCAAAAGCCCCATGGCTTTGTGGGGTCTCACCAGGGTAGCAGATTTTGCCTTGTACACACATGCGATGACTCACCGGCCCAAGAGTGAGGAGGAGACTCAGCCCAAGTGATTCCGTCAGGTAACGAAGGGAAGGGGGAGGAGTCTATGTCCGTGACGTCACCGGACTCCTCCCTCCTTCCCTTCGTTACCCATCACGGACAACTACATCACCCGACTCCTCCCCCCTTCCCTTCGTAGCCGACAGAGCCACTCGGGGAAGGGGGGAGGAGTCCGGTGACGTCGATGTCCGTGACGTCACCGGATCTCCGACGGAAGACCCGGAAGCCGGCGGAGAGGTGAGTAACTTTGATCGATCAAAATAATTTTGATCGATAAAGGAAATTAACGATTTATTGACAGCACACCAGAAAACATCTCACGGCACACTAGTGTGCCGCGGCACAGTGGTTGAAAAACACTGCTCTATATAAACCCTTACTTACGTAAGGGGCTATGTTCGGGGTTTGTGGATTTCCCACTGGGTTCAACCAACGTCCAGCAAACAAAAATTTTGCTCAGTTCATTTATCACTATTTACTAATTAAATATATTCTACAAGTTAGTAGTATTTTATAACAGAACATACCCAGGTACTATAAACCCCATGTTATAATACTATAAATTCCATGTTAAACAAAATAAAAAACAAAAACAAAATAAGAAGCTGTAGCAATGTTAATACAAAACGTTACAATAAAAAGGACTGTAGTGCTACGCAAAATAAACATTGGTTCTTACTTTCCATTGATCACTCCATCAGGGTTTAGCATTGGAACAATTTTAAAAATATAGGATTCCCGCAGGTTCTGTGCAGTCACACTGTTGCCCATAAGAAACTCCAGGGTCCCTTTCATAACCCAACTGGCATTGGTCTCCCCAGGATGAACTCTGGAAGTGAGAAAGATGTAGGGTCGGTTTCCTATGAAGAAAATAAAAAAAGAAACAATGTAGCAATACAACATTGTATATGCCCCACTGTACAGCCTCTGTTAATCATGATACGACTCACCAGACAGCACACTATTTGGCATCATGGACCATTATGTGTCTGATCATTGGAATGTATAAGCTTAGTGAAATTATACACGAGATTTTATATAGAAATTCAGTCAAACCTTTTATTCTTAGACTTTAATACAATAGGGGAAAAGATCGCAAGAAAAGCACTTTAATTAGTAGAAATGGAAAGGGTTAGCACACTTCTGATAGTAAGCAAGCTATATGCCATGCTTGGGTCATCACAGAGCACACAAATATATATATATATATAACATCATAATGTATGTTGATCAACCTCTTCCTCAGAAGTATGATTGAATATATTGATTTCATTATATCTGCTACGTCAAATAATTCTTGCTGGTTTATTTAGAAGAGGCCCAGGTTTCCCTGAGTAAATGGTTGTGCCATAATTTAAACTACAACAGATCTGGATACATTTTCTCTCCACATTTCACCACATGGTGGTGCTAGGTACATTCTCAAAGGAAATAAAGTAAAAGTGTATAGCATCGGTCTAAACGTAGCATTTATTCTGTAAAATAAACCATTAAATTGGCTTTATTCGATGTGACCATGTGACCTGCAATACTGAGCACTGTAACTAATAACAACCAGCCAGAAATCATCCCTTAAAGTGGACCTTTAAAGCTCTTCACTAAAAATTACATCAGCATACAGCTCTGTATGCCGATGTAAAATCAGCATACAGCTCTGTATTTAAAAATCATCTCACATGTATTAGACAAACTTGTTTTTCATTTATTTACAGATGGATTTCATCTACTTCCTGGTCCAGTTCTGGCACAAATGATGTAAGTGCCAAAGCGTTGCATCCAGGGAAGGTTACATCAGCAGAACATTGCTGGGAAATCTCATCTTAAATCTCATCTTGAGATCTCAGGGAAAGGCATCCCCCCACCCCCCCAGATGATGTGCATGGTCACATGTCCTAGTCACATAAGCCAAAGTTCCAGGAAGTAAATGGAGATGTATAGTAATCTGCATAGCCATTGTCAGAGGCCTGGGAAAGAAAACTATACATTTCTAAAGGTGTGTTTGTTGTTATTTTCGCTTTAAATTAGTCCAGCAATTTGAAATATGATTGGCTGTTATGAGTAACTGCACTTTGCATCTCAACATTACTGAAAAAGCCCAATTACGTTACAATTTTTTACATGTGTTCAAAGGACCCCTGAAATATGCGGTTACTAAAAATTCCAAAATAAGGTAATATACAATAATCCGGGGACCCCAAAAAAGAAGGAGCCAGCCCCAGACTGTGTACAGTGAACTGTACCCAACAAATAACCCTGAGAAAACAGCCATACAAAAAGGGAACACACCTAAGGCTGGATTCTAAATGCTTTAATTCTAAAAGCTTTAACATCAGCTTAAGGCATTGTATCATTCCCCATATGACTGAAATTTTTAAATTTCATTGAACATAAATTGGGACTAACCCCAGTATTTCAACGGTTTCCCAAAACATTTCCCAAGTTACATTCAAGGCATGCCTCTGGTGATAATTATCACATCAAGCTGCTAATTGTCAGCTTTCAACCGGACTTCCAAGCGCTCAAATGGCTGGTGTCATAGTTGATCACATGTGCCGTACCATCTAAACAGAGGCTAAGATGGCACCTTCCTTGGCTATAAAGGATAGGAGGGTGTAGTTCATCTTTAGTGAAGATAACTTACTTTAAAAAAAAAAGAAATAAGAATACTTATAATGGTGGATTAGCTTTGCGAATTGAGGAAATTTCTATATGATCTGAACAGACGTGGCAGGCAAAAGTGGCACGCAGAAGCCAGCTTTAAAGTGTATTTACACTTTGGCAAATTGGGATAAAACCTACTTTATATTTGTTACATGTTGTCATTCACATCGCATAAACTAAAGCTAAAGTAACTAATTAAAAAATGCTTGCAGTTTACATTGCTTTTACTTGGTTTAGGGTTTATTGGCTTCTTAAGGGTTAAACGTTCTACTTGCTTCACCTTCTTTGCAATGTTAGGAGGGGCTGTGAGCGGTTTCCGTTATTCCTATCTGTACTGCGCTAGCTCATTTCATTAAGATTTGTCAAGTCGATTTGAACACTCTGTCCTAACAAAAGGTTCAAAGATTACAGCCCTGGCTTCTGCATTATATGTTAAGGAAGTTAATGAGAGAAACACAGGCCACACATTCCTGTCCTAAGTCTTTCTTGGATTCAGCCATTTGGCCTGCTACAACAAAACATGTAAAAAGGTAAAAAAAAAAAAAAAAATGTATTATGTTTTGGTATGCTGTGTGAATAAGAACACATATCAAAACATATAGAGGGGTTTTCTCAAATCTGAGTGCAAAAGTAGAAATACACTTTAGGCTGACCATATGCACACAAAATGCTCAATTAACAGTTTAAAAAATTTGCGAGTACAAAAAGTACTTGTACTCGCCCAAATGCTCCGATACCTTTCCCGATACCAGAACTTCCCATCAGAGGGGAAAATAGGGGAGACGGGAAGCCTGCTCCATGCTGATTGGCTGGGAAGCCGGTTTCCCAGCCAATCAGCATGGAGCTGGCTTCCCAGGCAAACATGCCGCCCAGCTTCCTGATTGCCCGGGAAGCAGGCTCCATGCCAGCGAAAGCACCGGTATCGGTGCTCAGTATCGGCAGGTACCAAAAGCAAAATATCAGTACTCGTACTGGACACCGAAAATCGGTGAATCCCTAATAAGTATCCTTATTTTCAAAAAAGTTATTTTCAGAGTTCAATGAAATTTGAAAATTACAGTCTCATGGCTAAAAATAGAGTGCCTTAGGCTAGTATAAAGGCTTTGTAAGTTGAGCCTATGATGGCTTGACAAAATAAAACTGGGATCTCTCCAACGTTATCATCCACAAATAAAGGCTCAATTTACAATTTTTAGCTTTAACCACTTCAAGACCAGGTGTTTAGACCCCCTTCCTGGCCAGGCCATTTTTCAGTGTTCAGCGTTCAAAAGCACTCTGTTTTTGTGTGTTGACCTTGTAAATCTGTGTCTCATGAAGGGAAGTAGGATTGTAAATTCATGTCATTTTGTAAGCTCTTGCGAGTGCCCTCCTAATCCTCATTGTATTGTAACTACTGTCTCCCTTTGTTTTGTAAACTGCTTCATAATCTGCTGGTGCTATATAAATCCTGAATAATAATATAATATACTTGCTGAGGTTAGCCGATTATGATGACATGCAAAGATTTCCCATCAGATAAAATTAAGTAATATTCCATATGATCATGCATAGCCTTCAAGTGACATTAAACCCTCAGATTTTTTAACATAAAACAATACTGTAATGTGTACCTTACTGTAATCCATGGTAGTTTCCCTTCTCTTTGCTGCTCTTCCTTTTAAGTCTGTATCTGTTCTCATGCTGGGGGAGAACTTCTGTTTTGCAGCAGACTGCCTTGTCTCTGAAATGGATACATGGTGTCTGTGTGTAGGTTCACAACCTGAGCCAGCACTACAGGAAGAGGCACTCAGCTGCAAAGGGAAGTTCTCCCCAAGCATGAGAAGACATGAGGATTTAAAAGGAAGAGCAGCAAAGAGAAGGGAAACAACCATATTACAGTAAGGCACACATTACAGTATTGGTTTATGTTAAAAAATCTGAGGGTTTAATGTCCCTTTAATATTTATCTAGTCGCCTACGGTGGGTGAACTTGCACTTTGTGTACAGTGCTCCAACCTGGCCTTGTTTTATAATACAAAATCCATACTCCATCAAGGCATCCATGATTAAAACAAATGTTTGAAACCCTTTAAATTGACTCATGCAACATTATTAAACCTGGACAAAGCACACTACAGCCCTGCCTAGGACTGCACCTAACGTTTCACCTAATATTTTAGTAATATCTTTTCTACATCAATATGGCATATGGTCATCTTTGGTTGGAGTGGCAAAAGAAGCCTTGGCTTGAATTTCACATGAGTATTCGGTGTCTTATACATCTGCCCCTTTGCACAGAATCAGCTGTTAAACATTAGAACAGACCACCTCCTTCAGAGTTTCAATATTATTTTAAATTCAAGCTCTTGAGTGTTCTAGAATTTCTTTGTAATAGCCATTAGACATTACTGTAAATTAAGAGTTCACAGAAGCTGCATAATGCATTTTAACTCAATTAAAAGATCCGTCATTAGTTTTCTGAAGCTCTACTATCAACAAGGAAAATGGCCTGTAGCCTTAAAGGAAAATTCTATATAAGTGAAACGTGATCTCCAGAATGATGGATGAACACACATAAAATTGTTTCTCAGACTATTCCTACTCACGGAACTGATAGACATGTTCATAGTAATTGGACTCTGGCATAGCTGTTATGGTGACTACTGGGCATCCATTTCCAGCTAGAGTTTCACATAATACGTCTTGGCGAAAGTAGATCTGCTGCGGATTGTGCAGAGACTCCAGTTTTTGCAGGTGCATCTTTTGAAGGAAAGAAAACTAGATAAGCACACATTATACAATAGCACATATTATCTCTCTACGTATGTGCACTGTCATAACGTTAAAAGGCATCACAGTTTGTTTAAATAGACAACTCTTAAATATATGGCAATAGCATAATTCTAAATATAGCTGTTAGTTTCAAGCAGGTATATTTTAACAGCATAATAATAAAAAAATTTATTACACACATTTATGAATCTGTTCTAATGCCTACTATATTCCACCTAGTTCAGTTACTGTTGCTAGGAAATGAAAAAAATAAGACCTATAAAAAAAAAAAAAAAAAAAGAGTGTACTCTCAGCCAACTAAACAAATCTTAGGTTTCAGTGGGCTGATGACAGAAAGTGGTTGCCTGGTTGCTCTTAGGGGTGCCCTTACTTTGTTTTTAGAACGTCATATATGTCTTCTATACTACTTGCTTATGTTACAGCTCTTATGTCTTATACTGTACTGAAAGAAAAATGCATGCTCTCTCTAAAAACATTAATAGTTTGCCTGTTCA
Source organism: Nanorana parkeri (assembly GCF_000935625.1). Taxonomy (NCBI): domain Eukaryota; kingdom Metazoa; phylum Chordata; class Amphibia; order Anura; family Dicroglossidae; genus Nanorana; species Nanorana parkeri. The sequence continues at coordinate 98,311 of NW_017308357.1, read as the reverse complement.
ATTACTTGAATACTGCTATTCGGCGCGGCTCAGCTTGCACAGTTGTATCTGATTAGAAAAACAACACCAGCCTGCGGGGAGAAGAACCCCACAATTTAACTAAGTGGATAGGGGGTTTGCAATGTGACCATCTCTCAAGGCACACCCTGACTATGGGTGTAACATGAAACATGGTCAGAAACGTAAACTTAGATTTTAAGACTTCCTGTGTCCCTCAACAGGTGAGGAAAACACAGGATTTTTGTACTCACAGTAAAGTCCATTTACAGATGCTTTGAATGGAGAAACTACAAGTCACATTAGCCAATGCAGCAAAGGGACTTGTATTTTTTAATAGAATACAAGTGCCATGATGTCACCGCACTTGTATTCCATTCAGTTTTTCTCCCATCCATGTTACTGAATGTATGCAGTGAGGTACAGACATGGACGGAAAAGGAATCTGCCAGAGGATTTCCCCCCCTGATCCACTGATCGCGATTGCAATATTTTACAGGCTTCAATGCAAAAAAATGTTTTTTTATATTTTTATAAAAAGGTTAATTTTGCCTTTAAACCTTCGGGATGTCTAACTGCAGTTCAATTAGGGGGTGGGCAATACAGCAAACACTCACATGCCCAACATCTAAAAAGGACCGTACGCCTGAAGTTGGTTTCGGATGAGGCAGAAACATCCACTTGGTAAAACAAAGAAGGTGTAAACAGAACATAAAGAACGTGTAAACAGAAGACCAGGAGACTAGGAGGCAACTTTGGAAATCTGAGAACCAAAGGCCTGATGCCAAAAATCATAACACGCGCTTGACGTCCTGGTGGGGTGAGGCTTAACAGGATTTGGGGGTGGGGGGACGACAACCACAAGCCCATAAGCTTGAATGATGTTTTTTCTGAACCATCTACAGTTAGTGGAACAAGAATCCAGGGAACCCTTCTGGGGCCACCAGGAAGGACAAAAAGGAATCAGTATTTTTGAAAGCGGTAAAACAGAACAGCTTAAATCACATCTAGACCTTGAAGGGAAATTTCCTCATGATGAAATGGAGCTAGATATAGGGAAGCGAGAACAATGTAAAGGTTACACCCTATGTAAACCTGCACATTGATACTAATTGGAGGGCTCACAGGTTTTAAAGAAGACATCCAGGAATAAATTTTAATAACTTTTGCAGTTCAGCTACTACCGTACTGCAAAGGTTAAGTGCTGATTTGTGTCAAGGGAGGAAAAAAACAAAGATATACTCAACCGAAGCTCCAAGCTGGCCAGCTGTCACAGCATTCCCTCCAGCCTTTCTCCTCAGCAGCAGCATTGGAATCTTCCTCAGCGTCCTCACTTCTATACACTGTGTATAGACATTGATGACTTATGGGACCTTAGACCACTGCAGAGGGGGAGATGCACTGGAAGGACTAGTCTAACAAAAAGCTGGCTCGGAGCTTCGGTGAGTATAACTTTTTTTTTAAAA
>NW_017308357.1:92329-96830 GCF_000935625.1 Nanorana parkeri | reverse complement strand
GCAGCTCTGCATTATATAAAAGCAAACACAATCTAAAATAATATTCGTTTTTATAATATGATTCTGTAGGAGAGATGAAACTTCTGATCTACAAATACATTTAGATACCCACAATTAACCCAAACCATTCCAGTCTTGCAAATATCTCTTTCGTACGCAAAAGCCCTTACCTTCAATGTAGAATACGTGTAAGGATAGTGGTAAGCAAAATAGCAGACATCATCTCTATGTGGGAAAACCACAGTGAATGTCATGGTGTAGTATGACTTTCCCTTCTGACCTCCTGTAGCTATTGAACTTCTGGAGAAATTATTTCTGGGAAAGAAAATAACATTAATATATTGTTAAATGGTATCTGGCAATTCATTATGGAAAAAAACAAACAAAGCTGTCATATGACCTAAGTTTTTAACAGTTATTTCTCATATGTACCTGCCAGCTCTAGGCTCTCTCCAGCTGGGAGTATCCAAGACTCTCTCAAAGGGTAATGGTCAGGCAAAACCAGCCAATCAGTGGCTTTGCCTTATAAAAAATCCCATCTTTTCACAGAGACCATGCACCCCACTGCTACAAACTGTGCTCAGCTGAAGCTCCCTCATAAGGCATTTATTTAGCACATTGCTTACATAAATACCACATTTTTTTATGTAAAAGAAAGCCTCAGTTTTAACTCCTTTATATTGTAATCTGATAATATCAGCATTAAAACTATGGCACTACAGATGAGCCCTGCAGCCTGGTGGCAGTGTACATCTGCAAACTGAGGCCTTTCTGTCAAGGAAGCCTGCAGTGTACATACGATCACCATGTCATGCGGACTGATTCCCTGATCATCAGTGGGGACTAACTGTTGGCTGATGGCTTTTAAAGGGGAAAACATTTATATCCAAAAAGTGAAGGGGTAAAGACAAGAAAGGATTAACAAGAATCAGTGAACTGCTAAAACAAGCCACTAAACACCGCTGTTATGTTCCAGGAGGTCCACTCAACATATCTTCATCAAACATTTCAACATGCTATTAGTAGGTCTGCAGCCTCTTGCCTAATCTTTCCCCTGCATTATCCCTCTCTAAGTAGTAAAGGCACTTGAATTATTTAGCTATGCATGTTCAACAACATAATAAGACCACATAATAATACACACTATAGAAACTATGAACCCTGACAAGCATAATCACAGGCTAAGAATTAGGTGTTCCCAGAACACTTGTTGACAGCAACCAGATACATTTACACAGTGAAGTGCTGTAATCAAAAAATGCCAATATGAAAAATATGATGCTGGAGGGTTATATTATGGGTCCGGTATTTATTTATAAGCTAGCATTAACCCTTTCGCTGCCAAGCCCTCCGGACCATTTTGCACCTCAGCTGGCCACGCCATTTTTGCAATTTTTCCCTTTGATTTGATTTTCAATTGCTGTGTTGCTAGCGTTTGGAAAAAGACCCCCCCTCCCAAACCATATATTTTCTGAAAGCACAGACCCGGTAGAATAAAAAGATGGTGCTACTAAATTTGTAGGCCATGCGATAATTGCGCAAATGTTTCTCAAATTAATATTATACAGATATAAATACACAATTCAATTGATAAAGCACACTAAAATCAGTATACAAAAAAATATATTTTCTGACTAAATCTAAAAGATAAAACTGTATTGAGTTAATAATTAACAAATATGTGCAAATTTAAAAATTGCGAAAAGGTAAAAAAATGAAGGTACGCAAAACTATAAATAAGCGACTTATGTTAAAAATCCTTTTTGTGCTGTATTGGTGTTTGCAATATGGTGCATGTGCATGTTATTTACGGTTAAATATCTGGGGTCTAAACTGACCCCTGACATTTCCCCTTTTGAAATAGAAAAATAAGTCCTCAATTTCTTTTTCTGCAGTCTCAGGACTCAATGAATGGGAAGCACACAGTATAGAGGATTCCCATTCATTCAGAAACTGGTGATAGTAAAATATTTACTATCACCAGTTTCTGAATGGGGAAAAGCCTCTGTAGTGAGTGCTTCTCCTCATTGAGAAAATCATGAATGAACAGGAAGTGATGTAAATCACATCCTGTTCATTCATAACTGGGGACACATAGTGCTATGTGTCCCCAGTTATTTACAAACACTGGAGTCATCAGACGATCACTCCAGTGTTTGCTCTGCACAGAGGATCGGTAAATATCACTGATATTTACCGATCCTCCGCTCAGCCACGCACACAGCCGATGTCATCCTGAAACTGACAGGATGACAGCGGCTCCACTCTCCTCACCACTCGGCCATCCTGGTTCCTCTGCTTCCCCCCCCCAACATTTTTTTTCGGCTCCCCGCTGCCTCAGCCCCTACAAGCAGGGGAGAGCTGCGAGGATCCATGCAGACACAGATCCGTCTCCAGGCATGGGCGAGAGATCGTCTCCAGGCATGGACGAGAGGCTCCAGATGCCGGCAGGGCTGCCCGGTATTTTTGTTAATAGCGGTAATCAGCGGCTTGTCAGCTATTCATTTAAAGGGGACAGTCCGGGGAACAGTTCTACTATAAATTCATGGTCGCTAAAGCGACCATGAGCTTATAGCAGAACTGTAAATGCCACCTCCATACAGCATACTGACCTGGCCAGCTGGGAACAGTTTTGTTCCGCCTTATGGCAGTGGCAGGGAAAGGGTTAAAGTCTGACTGAACTGTGTCTTTTAAGGATAAGTTACAAGTTACCATTTAGCTAAAAAAAAAGACCACTCGCTCTTGGAAAGGATTGGTTTCGATGCTTATGGCACTCATTAAATTGGGAGTAGGTGCCAAGCTAAAAACAAGTGACTAGCCCTTATACTTTCTAATGCACCAATTCAGACAGAAACTATAAACCCTGGAACTAAAAACACCCCTTTGCACCAGGTAATTAAAAAAAAAATCATCAGAACCTGATGAGACTGGGTCGGGAATTACTCAACGTGTTCATATAGTGAGAAAAAAACAGCACAACGCAATACACATGTGCTTTTAGTACAGTTACCATTACTTTTCACATAACAAGCCTAGACTGTTACACTTACTTGTAATAACAAATGTCTGTCCCAACACGAACCCACCAAGGCCTGGAAATCAATGCGTCCTGCACAGAATACATGAGTGGCTGCATGCCTTGTGGATAAAACAAACAGAGATAATACAATCTTTACCATCATGTCTAAATATGATTTAGTAATAATAGTAATAATAGTGACAGTCCACATAGTTACATGTTGATAGACAGACAAATGACAGATGCAATCCGACTGGTCAATATGGAAGACCGATACATTTCAGTCTTTTTTTTTTTGTCTCTTACAGCAGACAATTTTTGAGACTTTTAACTTTTGTTCATACCTACTTTCAAGCAAATTAGACATTTGCAAATGGCTGACTCAATCACAATTCCACTCTTTATAGATATGGCTCGCTTTCCTTTAAAAGGTATATAGACAAGCATGCATTGAGGCCTCGTTCACACTAGATGCAGTGTGTTCCGGCCCGATTCTGGCTGGAATGCACTGCATCACATTGCAGCCGGCTCACTTTTTTGTGGGGCAGGAAGGGGGCGTGACGGGCCATTGAAGTGAATTGCACCATAGCCACGCCCTCCAGCAGCAATGCGATCGCCCGCACGGGATCGGAAGGGTCCGGACGAGACCGCAGGCACAATGTGCCTTGCGATCCCATGCCGGCGATCGCATTGCGGCTGGAGGGTGTGGCTACGGTGACATTCACTTCAATGGCCCGCCACGCCCCCTCCTGCCCCACAATGCCAGAATCGGGCCGGAATGCACTGCATCTAGTGTGAACAAGGCCAAAGACCAATTCAACTTTCAGTTCAAATCAGCTAAATACATTCCAGGTGCATCAAAACAGTGTCTAGCCCCTGCCAACAGCTGCAGTGTGGATTCTCCATGGGAAAGTAGTGGTCTCATTGCAAAGGTCCGACATGCCTCCTACAGAGTCAGACCTATATAGTCAGAGTCAGACCTTATAAAATAAGAGGTCAAATGTACAGACCCTATCTGACAATAAATCTCACCGTAATTAAACTGGCTGTTGGATTTCTCACAATTAATTATGTTAAAGCGATAAGCAGTTCCAGTCTTCATGCCACTAACTTCAAAGTAAAACCACTGGTGGTAATGATTGCTGTTTATATCGGAGTTCAAGATGAGATCATATTCATTTCTAGAAAATAAATCACAGTACACCTCTCGTTATGTTGAACGGTTCTTTTTTTTTCCACAGCAAGAAAAAAGGACTCTCTCACTTTCTTATCTGAAGGACCTTCCGCAGATTCCCAGACTCAAATTTGGAATTGAACTTGAGGACATCACTCTCATCTGGAATGGGGCAGCTGCAAAGAATTAGAGGAAAGGAGAGCATCAACGGGGAAGCACGGAGATGGCAAAACAAAGCTGTCAAATTCTCATCTGGATGAGAAAAAAAATATGCTCTATAATATGAAGTATCATACAGAAACAAACAG
>NW_017308357.1:72567-92238 GCF_000935625.1 Nanorana parkeri | reverse complement strand
GATTACTCTGTTCCACCCATTGGAATAATCCATATGGAAGAGCTCGCAGAAACTTGTCCAGTACCAGGGTCTACATTATTTGAGCCGGTGTAGATTTTTCTGGGGCAAGCCATTTCTTTGCAAGAAATGTCAAATCAAATAGCTGGGCTCTCAGGGTTAGTGGTCTTGATATGCCCAATGTTGTGATATTGTTGGGCATATACTGCAGGATTACCACAAGCTCTGGCTAGAATCTCAGCCTTTAAATCGATCATAGTCCTCAGCAGCTTCTTCCCCCAGGTCAAAATATACCTTTTGAGCCTCTCCCAGTAAAAAAGGTGCAAGGATGCCAGCCCTTTTGTTCTGGGCCACCACTCCCTTGTTGCAGTTCTTTCAAAAGCACGGAGGTAGGCTTCCACATCATCTTGGATAGTCATATTTTTCAGGTATTGGTTTGCCTGGAAGGACTTGGATATCCTGCTGAACTCATGTTGTAAAAAACTCTGCACCATCTCTTTAAAGCACACTGCGGTCAGCTTCTTGTGCCTCCATCACTGCTCCAAGTTGCACAGTCAGCAAGCGATTGCTTTCCTACTGTAGAGCAGTTGCATGTAATAGCCCCTTTAAAACTTCCTCCATTTTGTCAATAGTACAGTACAGTCACTAGTTTTTAATCGTCTGGGTCTGTACTGGTAACGTTTTCAGTACAAAAATCTCACCACCGACACCATTTGTGGCAGGCTGGCCGGATTCGGAGTTCACAAATCGCAAAAATGTATCTTTGTCTCAATATGCCTGTTTTATTAAGCATGCATGCCATACATAAGGCTCCAAATGAAAAATACTACAGACAGTGGAGCCCGACGAGCAGCTTTCAGGCTGGCCGTTGTAATTACACGGCCGGCCGGGAGCTTTACAGTCAAGCGATCGAGCGTCTATAGAGACGCTCGATCGCTTGTGTCAGAAGCTGTCACTGCCGTTGCCGGTCCCGAGATCCGCTACGCCCGATGTGGCCGGGACAGGCACGGCTCTGTAACAGGAGATCAAAGGGAGTTCAGTACACAAACTCCCTTTGATCTCCTCTCAGTCCCCGAATGCAGGAAGTGATGTATATTACATCACTTCCTGCATTCAGTGTCACTCTCCAGCTAGAGAAGCTGATGAAGCCGATCTCTGCCTCATCAGCTTCTCTGGGGGTCCTTAGGTGACTTTAGGTCCCTCCTCGGTCTCCTGGGTGGAGCCCCAAACTATTGCCAGCACCTATACTAAAATAATCCTAGCGGAAATATATATTTTTTGTTTTATCAGAATGTGTTGTGAACTTTAAACAATACGGTTCTATAAAAGTAACTTACCTGGCATTATCAAGATCGTATATTATCCGGTCTATTATATCATTTGGATGAATCAGTCTTTCAATATCCTGGGATATTTTTGTCCTATGGAAACAGTTACACAGCACTTCAGAGGATAAGAAGAGAATATGTTTTTTTATAAAACATACAGCACTGAAATTGCTGATGATGCAAATATAGTGGATATACATGAGGGGCAGACACAACAGCACCATTTTATGTTACCAAGTACAGCTGCTCTTGTTAAGTAAAAAAAAATAAAAAAATCAAGACTTCCCTGAGGTAACGAATCATCAGAAGCCTTCACATATAATCAGCTTAAGGCCCCATTTACACTGAGCGACATGCAAATCTTGCGTGTAGTTGCACGACTTTTCGCACGTTTCTATTGAGCTGCAAGCAAATACTATCAAATCGCACGACATCCACACAAAAAAGGGTCATGTACAGGCAACGAGCGACAACGACAAGCTACAGGCGACATGGAGCTGTAGGATGTGAACAACTCCATTTAAAAACATTGGACGACCGATATCTCGCGGATTTTCGCGCAGTAATCCGCTCAGTGTGAATTGGGACTTAGTCGCCTGTACATATATCGCGCACCTACGATCACGCGGAAATACGCAAGATTTGCATGTCGCTCAGTGTGAAATGGGGCCTTAAAGCAGATTTACAGTGGCTTGCAAAAGTAGTCACCCCCTTGACATTTTTCCTATTTTGTTGCATTACCACCTGGAATTTAAATGGATTTGTATTTGGATTATTGTTTATGTAATGGACATACACAAAATAATCCAAAATGGTGAAGTGAAATCAAGAAAATAACTTGTTTTAAAAAATAATAAAAAAATAATAAAACACAAAAAAGTGGCACATGCATATGTATTCACCTTCTTTGCTATGAGAAACTAATTACCTTCAGAAGTCACATATTTAGTTAAATAAAGACCACCTGTATGGAATCTAAGTGTCACATGATCTCAGTAAATATACACACCTGCTCTGAAAGGCCCCAGAGTCAGTGAGCGCCACCACTGAGCAAGGGGCATCACCAAGCAAGTGGTACCATAAAGATCAAGGAGCTCTCCAAACAGGTCAGGGACAAAGTTGTGGAGAAGTACAAATCCGAGTAGGGTTATAAAAAAATATCCCACATTTTGAACATTCCACTATTTAAAAAAATGGACAGTATATGGCACCACAACAAACCTGCCAAAAGAAGGCCGCCGACCAAAACCCAAGGACCAGGCAAGGAAGGCCATTATTTAGAGCAAAGCTCCACAGCAGAGGTTGGGGTATCTGTCCGTAGGACCACTTTAAGCCGTACACTCCACAGAGCTGGCCTTCATGAAAGAGTGGCCAAAAAAAAGCCACCTTCACTATAGTACTGTATCATAAATCAATCATACATGTTACTGCCCTACTGTACTGATGGTCTATGTTCGCTGAATCTAGATTTCTATCCCATACATGTATTTTCATATCATGTCATTGCTAAGGGGACTCTTGGGCCTATGCTGTAACATTATAAACACCAATTCAATCAAAATATTTGTAAAAAAAACACAGTATAAATTCACAATAGTAATGGTTTTAAGATCTCAAAATCAATACACACTTGGGCTGTGTCCAGTGGTAACCGGCTTGTTTCTGTACTAACAATAACAATGGACATATCATCTACCACATATAAGGCAGTTTATGCTTATATGGTACAGCAAGTGATGTTCAGAGGTAAATCTAGTGGTAAAATAGATTGGGTAAACATTTCAGATGGTCTGCTAAATAAAATTGAAAGTCAGGTTAGACCTGCTTAGTCATTTGGGTGTTGTAGGGTTGATGGCTTAGGTTTTGGTCTAGAACTTCTCTATATGAATAGGGACAACACAGAATATATGTCTGACAAAAGTATTTATGTTCACAGGGAATAGTTCTATAATGTACAGACATTTTGGCAATATCAATAATCTCATCCCTCTACAAATTAGTCATTTGCACTTTTTGTTAAACTATACAAAAGGCCAAAGTAAGGAACAATATCAAATTGTCAGCTTGCAGTCCTCATTTGTTTAATCTCGTGCCAATTGTAATCCAATGTTTAGAAAGAGTAAATGCTTCCATAGCAATTACAAACTATCCAGGGAACAGGGCATCCCTGGAAGAAGTATAAAAGAAGTAACATTGTTGGCAGAAATGCTAAACGTAGGAGATTTACAAAGCAATGTAATGAAACTGACAAATTTACTGTAGGACTGACAGCTCAGCCAATGGGAAAATAAAAAATAACGTGTATCCTGTCACTAAATCCAGGTAGACATCTAACTTCTCAAGGTAAGACTGATTTTTACATAGTTTTCACAGGTGTTATTTAGGGATTGATAGAGATCTGTGACATGACGAAGGGTGCAAAAAAGAGCCTACAACGACCTATATGCACAGGTTCTGCTTGGGACATCATAAGAAATATCAAGGGTCAATTTAAAATAAAATTTCTATTTATGGCCTCAGTAAAAAAAAAAAAAAAAGTGCTTCAAACCAACTACCACTCCTTGAATAAATAGTAGACATCGACTGTAAGGTGGATAGATTTGTTTTCTTTTTATTTAAAACGAAAAGTGGACTTCAACTTTACAGCAATTAATTTTATGCACCACAGTGGAACCATCCCACGGCTATGAATTACAGTGGGAATCTAACATCTTGATCCTGGCTAGTAGCAAAATGGACAATAGGGATGTATACAACAATGTGTTTCCAAATTGAATCCTCTCACTGTTTAACAAATGCACTACATAGTTTATATGATGTATGTACGGTGTGACTCATATTTACTCACCTTTGTACACCATAAGGTCTTTCTAAAATGGGCTCTTTAAAGAATGGTGGCACATGGCCAAAGTAGTCCGGATAAGCCACTTCAGAATACTCTGGGACTGATTTGGTGCTCTTCACAATTTCTATGTAAAGTTCAGGATCATGGAGGGGCAGTACGTTTTCAGTATCCAGCAAACCCTGTAAATCCTGACTACTTAATGGACTAGTGTCTTCCTCCTCGGGTAAAACGGTAGAGCAACACAAAGGACCCAGGGTCACTGAATGCTTATCAAATAAGTTATTACCACATGATGAATTCTGGGAGGGTTTACTGCAGGAATGAGAAAAATGATTAGGCTTGTCTTTAGCAGAGCCATTTTTGCAAAGGTTATTGGCTGAAGACTTCTGCAGTGAGAGTCGGTCAAGATCTCTTACGACATCGTTGTTCAAGTAGCAGCATGAGGACTTCTCAGTATCACCCCGAGTCTGCTGGAAGGAGCCATTGTGGTCTCTCTTTATTTCTTTCTTTGGCACATCTAAGAAGTTTGGTCTTTTATTACATTCATCTTCTAAAGAAATACTACTGCCTTTTCTGGTCTCTTTAATGATATGTCTCGGTTTGTAAATGGGTTCTTCTTCTGCAGTTGGGACAATGATAGGTCCACCACGGTTTGCGCCACTCACTGGCTCATTTGAGACCAATTCAAAGTCCTTTGGAATAAATATAAGACAGAACACAGCAAAATCTGTGATACCTTTTCATTTAACGGATTAAACATTTTATTACTGCATGCTTAAGTTACATACAATTAAATTTTTTTAAATTCTTCTGAGAGATTTACTTGCAAAGCAAATCAGAAATCAACACTGCATGTCCATCCAATGTGCTTAGCATATTCACATGTAAACATGACATATCCCGATTCAGAAATATACCGTATATATATATAAAAAAAAACAAAAAAACACCAAAGATAAAGCAATCAAATGGATAGAAAAAAAACGTTTAATAATAACATCTTTTCATCAGCAGTATAGTAACGTTTGCTAATTAAAAAATCTAAAAATAGACAATCCCTGCAGAGCAAACACACAAATGTCCTGTTGCCGGCCCAGGTAAACGCCGCTACATTCAAGTGATAATTGCACTGAAAGATCTTTGCTATTTGGAATACTTCCAAATGTGTTGAATGCCTGGTCCCTCCCTGCACTCCTGTATCCTGTTGTGATGTAGGGGCTGGCGGACGAAACCAGAGTGCATCGGGAAGGGAGGGGTTCACCAGCATCTAACACTCCAGGAAGTGCTCCGTGTGTTTCTGTAGGAGACAAATGCTGGCCATGTGTACGCTCACTTATATAGAAAAACAATTACACGCATCAGGAGGTACCCAAACTACACAATGCCCCTCTGCAATCTAAATTCATCACCTCCTACTAACCCTCCCAGGTGCAGATGATGAAAAGTTGACTTGAAGAGATGACTTGTAGCAAGCAATAGGATAATAGGTATCGCGATAAAGACTTTACTCCCAGTTTTATCCATGTCTATTCCTCTTGGGAGGACCCTCCCTGGTAGAATTAATGTATTCAATGGGAGAGTCCAAGGAAAGTATCGGTTTAGCTGAGGATCGATAGTGCTCACACTGTAACGCATAGAGAAGCGGTGGATGAGCTGTTTGGGGAGTGAATCCGACATTTAGCGGTTTTAGCGTGTTACCATAATATGGGTGTATAGCCCTCTTTCTTTGTTATTATATAGGTTATTTTTATTTGGAGTGATTCATTTTCGCTTGGGGTTTTGACTCATAAGACCTTCTTATTTAAGAGCTCACATATTGTTTGGCGAGTGTCTGTCCATAAGGGTTAGGGTTTTTTTCTCACGGAGGATTTTATCTTGGTGGAAGTACATAAGATCGCTTACATTTTGAAGTGGAACCTTTTATGATATAAGAATATTTTTACAAGGGACCATCTTAAAATCATACTAAAAAAGGATATGTTTTCACATGCGATTTTTGACCTGGATTCACTGTGATTTGCCTGTTAATGCGGATTTTTTTATTTTGTTCACTGTTATTTTGTTTCACTGTGTTTATATTATTGGAAGAATTTATTGTTCACTTCCACTTGGGTGATAAGCCATTTTTGGGGCTTATTATTATAACAATGTAAGGTTTTTGTGTTTTTAGTGCTGTATTTTGGATAATTATTTTCTTTGATTATTTCATTGGATTCTTCTTCTATTGACTTCAATCAAGATTCCTCACTACATCACTGCTTGAGCTAGTCTCTACATAGTAGCGATCCATACCGTCATTTGCTCAGTCTGACTTTGGAGACTGTACCCAGACCCTGTTGGACTGGCCATTGCAGGCAAGGCTGGAATGTGAACTTCAGGCACTGGGCTCATTGTGGGAGTTAACAGTCCCAAGTGTACTTTTTATAGACTTCCCCATTAGACTCACAGTTAAACTGGTACTGGGTGGTACCACTTCAGGAGATTCTCTGATCTGCAATGGGGACCAGCTTTGACTGTCCCTCATCCTGACTAAGATTTACAAACCTGATATCTCTCAGAGCACTGACTCCTTTGTCTTGCTTAGTCACTGTACAGGTAGCCCTTGACTTACGCCAGGGTTAGGTTCCAGAAGGAATGGTTGCAAATAGAAACTGATGTAAATTGAAACCTAGTATATAATGTAAGTCAATGGGAAGTGCAGGAGATATGTTCCTGGCCTCTCTCAAAAATGACATAAGTGACATACACTATATTTAAAGCTTTGAAATGAATGTTATGAATGCTCCAAGGGTACTCCTGTGCCCATAGCGTGGCTTTATGTGCCTCCATATCTCCAAATTAACTTGTGTGCCATATCTCTGAGTGTACCCCTGTGCTTTTCTGTAACTCCAAGTGCACCTCTGCTCTCCTTTACATCTCCAAGTATACCCCTGTCCTCCTCCATATCTCCAAATGTACAATTGTGCTCCTCCATATCTCCAAGTGTACCCATGTGCTCATCCATATCTCCAAGTGTACCTCCAAGTGTACCCCCTGTACCTCCAGCATGTCTCTATGTGCTTGTACACATCTCCATGTGTATCCCTGTGCCACCAGCACATCTCCCTGTGTGCACCACCACACCTCCAAGTGTCTCTCTGTAGGCCCCCAGTCCTTCCTGAGCCACAATCCTCCACCTGTGCCCCGATCTAGCTGCCAGAGACTGTTGAATTATAACCACCTGCAGTTGTGCTGTATAGTGTTCCCCTGCATATCTTTACAGATACACTAGGTGGTGCTGTCAAGTGACCGGCTGATATTTTGAATCAGCGCAAAAAGAACCGGAGCAAACGTTCGGCTACTTGTACATGCAAATGAGCAAGCACCATCTGGCTCAGCCAGGGAGGGGTACACTTTATATACATGTAGGTATAAATACGCAGTCACCACTTTCTCCCATCACAATTTGCGCAGAAGGCGCTTCTATATTACCAGCTGTTCTTATAAACACAGCGACCAGACAGAAGGTAACAGATATAAGAAATAAACAAGGAAGATCAATGGCCATTATAGACATGCAAACAGTTCTGTAGTATGTGTAAAGATGAAACTCTAATGCTAACTTTGTATACCAACTAACTTGTGAAGTAGAAGGACAATTTCTGCACAATATGTCTTTATGCGCACCTGGAAATCATCTCTTAACTCTGGGAAAAAGCATTCATACATCTTCAGATCTCCTGTAGATCGTTCCAAATCTTGTACAGGTTTGAGTTTACTTATGTCAGTCTCTATGTCATCATTCTGATTAAAAAACAACAGGAAATAGTATAAATAATTAACATCAATAAAATAAAAATGGTAAATTTGTATATTGATATAAAGTTTTATACAGACTTATCTTGAACAGAAATGTGCTAATATTCTAAAACAAAGCTTGGTCTGGGACCCACCCTGTCATTGCATAACAAAGGAGCAGCAGCAGCAGAACACATATGATGAGCATCCCCTCTGCTCTAACTCCTATCAGCATATTTCCTGTCAGCACACAGCAGATCCTGATTGGCTACTAATGTTAAACCCTCTCTCCCAGTTTGGATACAACATTGCAGGGGATTACAGAGGTCTGATATCAGAAAGATTCAGATACTTTCGACAGCTGAATATTAAAGCATTTCTTTTTTTTTTTTTTATTCCGACTGGAATATTGGCAAACAAACAATGACCAGCCTGGTATAACCTTCCCACTCTCAGCATGCCTCAGTCACATCATAGGCACAGAGGACTGAGTCCCTTAATTAACTACAAGTAATGGATTTTACAGTTTTCTTTCCTGTTTATTGAGGGACACAGGATTCAGAGACAACTGGGACATCCAAAAATAGTCCAACTGAGGGGTGGGCAACAACAATAGAACACTAACAGACCCACACATCAAAATGACAAAGTCACTGGCTCAGACACATGCCTTGCAGAGGTAATTGTGACAAGGAAAGTGAAATTTGGAATAAGAGTGAAAAGGGGAAAAGGGAAGTTTTTGATGTGCTGAGAGAACCAAGCTCAAATTCTACAAAGTCACAAGTGAACACACAGGGGGAGCTACATGAAAGACACCCTAAACATAGGTCTCAATCAAAGAATGGGGTCTCTGGAACAAGACTGCAAGTCCTGAGATCTGGCCCCTGAAGGTGCTGAGGGCCAACTGTTGATCCAGGATCCGTGCCATGAAGTATTTCCTGGGATGAAAGTATTATTGCTCATACCAAGTATACCTCCCATATACAATTGTAACCCTTGCAGGACATAGATTTCCTGGATTTTAACATCATAGTAATCACTCAAAGATCGAGCAGATGAGGAAGGAGTTTCAGGGGAGGAAAGGCATAGACAGGCTGTAGTGATCCCACAGAGCCACCTCCACCAGAGGATCTCTGCACCTGGTTTTAGAAAGTATATTGCACACAGTGGGAACATAAAATACTGCAGAATACAATTACAATAGAATATGCCACTTTCCTGGGCCCTCATAATTATTTGTATTATTGTTATAAGATAAAAAAGAAATACTAGGCACAGTCAAAGAGATGCCATCCTATATAATGTAAAAGTAAAGCAGCTCACAAAACTAGACTTGTACACTTGCCTTGAAAACCTGCTCATTATCATCTTCATTTTCGGCATCTGCTTCTGTGTCTGCTTCTGTGTCATCATTGTCATCACTCTCATCAACTACATCATCAACTAAGGGAAGAAAAATAAAATGTTACCTAGCTATAGCAGTGGCCAATTCCCTCTAAGTTAGCATGTTATCAACACATTGTGGCTGACTTGAGTAGAGCATGTAAACTTTGAAAAGTAACATTTTCATTTTTTAATGGAATTATCCCTTCACTTGGCAAAGAATACCCAATCACATGCAAGGGAAATTAAAGAAAAAGATTTTTACTTGCACATGATTGGATGATGGAAGTCAGCAGAGCTTTAATCTTATTAATTAAATTAAATGAAAATGTCCTTAGTTGTTTTGGTAAAACAGCCAAAATGTTGTTTAAATAGTATAGATAGTTTTCACATTCTGTGCTGCCTGCTACCCTAATGGGCTAATTTCTCTTCACTTCCTGTTCTAGTTTGTCACCCTGCCACATCCTTGCAAACAGGATGACACTGGGAGAGAAAAAAAGTAGAGGGAATCTTTCCTGTGGAGACACAACCCATAAAAAAAACCAGAAAAAGGATCGAACACTTCTACCTCTGTTAAAAATATATTTTATTGCCTTTTCTGTCCCATTGCAGATATTTTATCTCCACTAAAGAGATGTGGCACTGGTTTATAGACAAATAATGAGTGCAAATTTCCCTAAAGAGGACAATAAAGAGCAATATAGAGTTAAAAGGAGAACTATGAGGTAAGTGATTTTCACTCAACCTCATAGTTTGAGCCGACCTGTGACAATGAAATCTCACACGTTGGCTCAATAGATCGGGGAGTGAACACATACCGTCGCTTGCTCACTTCTCGATCATGTCCCTGCAGAGAGCCGTGACGGTCACTCACGGCTCCCTGCAGGGATTCTCCCCTCTCCGTTCCTCCAGCGCTGACTGGCGGAACGGACAGAGGAGGGGGCATGTACAGCTGGCTGGAGGAGGGGGCATGTACAGATAGCTTAGTAGAAAGGCATCATGTCACACTCACAAACCAGCTTGTAAAACAACTTGTCTCACCACTAAGGACAATGAGAGGTTTGGATACCGGTCTTCTGCAGAGGATGTGAAAGCCGCACTGCCGCGCCAAGGCACCTCTTATAGTGCGGTCCTAACTCTTAACTATGAGAGTCTCCATCTTGGAGCACATGGGGGGCAGAAGATTTCAAATTGGGTGCAGGTTTGTCAGGAGGACGCCCAACCTCCTTACAGAAGACACAGAAGACAGGTATCCAAACCTCTGTTATTATTCTTAGTGGTGAGACAAGTTGTTTTACATGCTGGTTTGTGAGTGTGCCATGATGCCTTTCTACTATTTTATTGTTCAAAGCCCATTTCGTGTTCACCTTACTGTATAACTGGTGACAAATTGTTGAGTGCGTTTGTCGTTTGTTTTGCATGTACAGATAGCTGTCACTCACACAGCTGGGTGGATCTCGACAGTAATGTCGGGATCCGTCCCAGGTGCGGCAGTCTCAGTATACTGTCAGCTGTAGCTCGCGATATACTGAGCTTTGGGTCACAGGAGGACGCTAGTTTATGTCCTCCCGTGACCCTTGGGAGAACTATGGGGAAAAACACTTACCCCATAGTTCTCCTTTAAGAAAGACTCTAATGCTTTTCATCTTTTGTCAACATGTTTTTTAAAAGTTTTGGCTACACATTATCTTGGTAAATACGACATACAAAAGCTGGCATTGCTGATCTGAAAATGCCAAGTTCCCGACAGCTGTGCTGATCCTCTGGTTTCAATACGTTGCGTTATGGACCCAAAACAATGCAGCCATTAATATCAGAACCTATTTGCCCACTTGTTTCACGTCAGTGACCCAGTAAGAATTGAAGCTAGATCGGCATGGCAGTCAAGCAACTATTATTTCCACAAGGAGAAATACGGAATGGCAATCTCCATGTTCCTTATAGCACAGGTTTCCTTAAGGGGAACCTGAAGTGATCTCAAAGTGGGTACAGCACTTCTGGTGCCAGATAGTAGCTGGTTGTACATCTGGTACTATCTGGTACAAGAAATGCATTTCCTACTTGTAGATCACTGCAAGTGTACTTTGAAACCCATATTAACTGGGAATGCAATAGCTGCATATTTTTGTACACCTGGTAAATTTTAGTGGTAACAGACACAACTGTGCAAAAAGGCGCCCTACTGAGGGTAAATTCTTGCATTATTACATGCAAAATGAAGGAAAGAAAAAAACATGGATGGTTGTTACAAACAACCACACAAATGGGTCAAATGTTAGCATCACTTACAGTTCGTTCTAGACCTGTTATGGGCAAAAACTCTACCTACCTACAAATCTACCTACCTAAATATACAGAGTCAATCAAAAACATATGATAAAAAGGATCATCGTCTGCAATCTGCTCAAGTCCCTAAAATTAGACAAGTCGGCACACCTACCTTCAGGAGACATGTTGTATATCTGAGCCACAGGTCCACTTGTAGGTATAATAGGCAGCTGGAAATGAAAAGCACTTTTGATGGTTGGTAAGGGAAGACGATTCTTCGGAAAGCATTTTCTCATTATCAGACTAGATGTATTAACAAGGGGATCCAATGTCCTAACAGCCTGGCAATCCTATAAGGAAGTAAAAGGAAAAAGTCAGATCTCCATTCATCTAAACAACTATTTAATGATGAACATGCCGACACATCTATCCCATCTTAATTTACAAGACTGTCTAATTTTCACCCCTACTGCAGTGCTTTAATTACAATCTGCATTGATTCAACATATGCAAAACAACTGCCGTCATACTCATGACTATCTTTCTGGTAAGACACCACATTCTTTTCCAGACTCAGATGGATATTGTGTACATGGAAAAATAAACTTTGTTCCTTTTTCACCAAAAAAAGGAAACCCTCAGGTACCAGTTACAGTAGCAGACTACATATCCCTTAGGTTTCCTTTAAAGAGAAACTTTAAACTGCAGGAATCTAAAATATTTACCATTGCTGCTGTTCAAGTACTGATACTTGTTCAAGTACTCACAGATACAATTACTGATACATTTTTGTTTATTGCCATGTGACAGACTAATGATTTCAGGACAGCGGACAGTTCAGGACAGTGGTCTGTCACAGCTGCGACCCTGGTAGTTGTTGTGAAAATGCCAAGCATTTGAACATCCCTACTTGCAATGGAGCTACCCCCACACTGCAGGGGTTAAGTGCTCATTTTGGTCTGGGGGCTCAAATAAAAAATACATTCACCTAATCCTCGGTCCCATCTGGCTGTTAGACCAGACCCCGCTGCCTCTTCTTCCCCAAGCTCCAGTGGTCTGGGGGCCTGTGGCGTCATCTCGTCTGGTCCATTCATCTGTATTAGCCATGAGGACGCTGATGTATGTGTACACTGCTGCACACTTTAGTTGAGAAAAGACTACTGACATCTTCTGGACCAATATCAGTTTGACTTACTTTCAGAGTGAGATTTCAAGAAACGAATTCTTGATATTTTTCGGAATTCTTGTCTCTGATAACTGGTACATTGTCATAAACAAAATTCTAACAACAAAATTTAGGATTCTGGTACAAAGCATTGCAAACAACGATTTTCCTGATATCTGTGAATTTGACTGTGTTGCAATTTATCCCTTAACTAAAAAGTTATGCAAGTCAGTTGATTTCATCACCATTTTATGATAGAAACATAAAAAACAACGATGAAGAAATATAAAACAATGTATCCCTTGCGGGATCATGCCTTCACAGAGTTCTCCACAACTTCCCCTTTAAATGGGCATCGACCGCAATTAAATACCTGGGGATACTTCTACCCAAAGATATATCTCAAACATATGCGCTGAACTTCCCCCCGCTCCTGCAACGTATAACTGCAGATCTTGAGACATGGACCAAAAATACCTTCTCGTGGATGGGAAGATGTAACATATTAAAGCAGTCTATACTTCCTAGACTTCTTTACCCCCTTCAAGCCCTCCCGATTTTCATCCCTACAGTTTTTTTCCGTAAAATACGAACGCTTTTCTCGGGGTTTGTCTGGTCACAGAGATCAGCTAGGATCAGCTACGATATCTTGCGTAGACCCAAACAACAGGGCGGGATATCATTACCAGATGCACGACAGTACTATGTGGCGGTCCACCTGACACGTATAATAGACTGGTGCCACAACTCCCAAACCAAACTTTGGGTAGACCTGGAACAATCGTATGCAGATGTCCCTTTAGCCAATCTCCCTTGGTGTACCACTTCCCTACCTCCACAATTACAATCCCACCCCACCATAGGCCCCACGATCAAGATTGCACGGTCCATTTTTAAGGGAGGTAGAATCTCTCCCTTTCCTTCACCTCTCACTCCCATTTTAGACAACCCGGCATTTCCACCGGGTATAGGTGCCCACACATACACGGCACTACGGAGACTCGGAAAAGATAAGGCCAAACACTTTCTGACTGACACGACTAGACCCTAAACTAACACTCTTTGCACCAACCCGGATTATGGCCCTCTTGACTTTTGGTCAGCTGTGCGACTGTCACACTTCCTGCACGCGAACCCTGTAATGCGACACTCCTGTAGACCCCTTACTCCATTTGAGCAACTTTGCTCACAAGATAAGTCTCCCTTGACACACCCTTTCCCTATGCTATAGATTGTTGATTCAACCACTGAACCCAGATGATCTGTGGTTTATATCACGATGGGAGGGAGAACTACAGACCAGCTTCACCCCGGAAGCCATGAAGAAATTACTTACACTCTTGTATCGTTCTTCGATTAGTAATAGATATCAAGAGTCTGGCTATAAGGTCATGACTAGATGGTACTGTACTCCACAATCCCTTCACACACTATTTCCCGAGTCACCCGACCGATGTTGGCGATGCCAACAACCCGGAGCAGGCATGTTACATATCTTCTGGTCCTGCCCGGCTCTCCGACGGTTTTGGGAGCAAGTACGCGCTCTCGTTCAGAAATTTACGGATGTCCAGGTACCTGAAGACCTGACCTTCTTTCTCCTCCATCATAATACCATCCCGCTGCGTTCCTATACCCACTCCTTGATTAGACACGTGGTAAATGCCACTCGGGCATGCATCCCAGCACTCTGGAAGAAACCTGAAGCCGCCCATATAAGCCAAGTTCTAGACCGTATCCATGATATATATATCATGGAAGATCTCACGAGTTCTATTAAACATACCTCTGCCTCAGTCGCTCGAACCTGGCTCCTCTGGCTGGAATACATTCAGTCCCCTGACTACCTTACCCTCAGATAGGAGAACACTGATTCGCTCCTGATGGGGTAACTCTATCCCATCCCTACCCTATATTTCCTGCTTCCTTATCCTCCTTAGCTAATTGTCCTACTATCATTTTTCTTTTTCTCAGTGATCTAGTAACTACCGGGCCATTTAATCCCGCATGACTCCCCCCCTTTCCCCCCCTATTTTTTTTTTTCCCCTCTCTTTTTCTTCTTTATTACTCAACCCCTAACCCACACAACCTACTCACTCACGGTGTTCTGTATTGGTTTTATTTTTTGTTATGGTCTGTTTTGCTGTGCAAGTTTTAAAAACAACATTTTTTTATGCATGTTATTGACAGGATGTCATTTCACTTAGGGCTAGAAGCCCCTTCTTTTCTCTACACACCTCCCTGGGATTCACAGTTGCTCTCATAAGCACTTGAACACTTACATGTCCCCCTTCTGAGATACTTATGGGTCACTGACCAGCTGAGCAGGGGGAATATCTTCCCCCTTTTTCCCTTTCTTTCTCCACTTTTTTTTCCCCTCTTAAATGCTTTAAATATTTCATTTGTTTATTTTTATTATATACATCGCAATGCATTTGAAGTATTCTCTCTATGACCGCTTGAACGAGCAACTATTTGTTATTCAAGCACTTGTTTATCTCTTTTGTGATCACCGTCAAGGTATTTAAAACATAAAATAAAGAATTTATAAAAAAAGAAATATAAAAAACACACGAACATCATTTAAATTACCATAAACAGCAGAGCTCTGATTTATACATACCTGTGAGGTGTTATAGAGAATTTTCATTCCATTGGCATCAATGAAAGCTTTTCTACCCAGTTTTATGTTTGTAATATTTTTAAGGCACTGGAGAATGCCCTTTCTGATCAACATATGTCTATGGCGAGTGTCATGACGATGCCAGTCTAAATAAGTTGTTAAGAGCCCATTGACATATCCTCGATCTACTGCTTTTCTGGCATTTGTTTCTGAAAATTACAGATATGAAATTAATAAAAAGAAAATACTCAGGATAAAGTAACGGAAAGCACAACCGAAAGAAAAACAGTTACACTTACTGGAAATCCTGCAGTTATATTGTTTTCTTTATTAACAGATGTTTAGACTATAGTAGTATCTGGAGAAATACTGGCACTAGGAAACTGCATAGGTTTGTGACTAGCCTTGATCCAAGTTTCAATGTAAACAATGTCTTTTAAATTCACAAAGCAAATAGTATTCGGTATTCAGCATAAAGCTACATACTAGTAGACTTATCCAGTCAGTGCAAGAAATACTCAGAGTACCCAATTAGGATTATTTTTGTAGTGGTCTGTCTTTGGTAAAATGTATTCGGATTGGCTGGTAGGTTAGTGGTGTACCTATAACCATAGCAGCCCATGCGACTACTGTGTGTGTGTGGGAGTAAAAAAAAAAAAGCCTGTATTAGGGTTATAGCATAACTGTGTGCAGAAGCACCAACAATTATGTAATATAATATACTATTATGGTTGTTATTATTACTACACTTCACTATGTAGTATTAATACTACATTTTTTTATTTTACTACTAAACCATGACATATGGCATTTGCTTGCTGTGGTGGTGGAAAGGGTGGGAGGGCCTAGACTTTACACCAAGCTCCTGAGATCTTGTACCCCTACGAAGATCAGTTGATTTGGAAAAAAAAGAGTGGTGAATTATCGAGGACAGAGTAGTTAGCTGAGAAATTAAAGTGGCACTAAACTCAGGAGTTAAATCTTAAAAATTAGGGCTGCGGAAATTAACAATCACTCGATTAATCGTTAATTTTTTGAATCGATCAAAATTCATTTGATCGTACTCACCTCTCCGCCGGCTTCTGGGTCTTCCGGGAGTCCCGTCACGGACATCGACGTCACTGGACTCTTACCCCCTACCCCAAGTGGCTACGTTGGCTAACGAAGGGAAGGGGGAGGAGTCCGGTGACGTTGATGTCCATGATGTCACCGGGCTCCTCCCCTTTTCCCTTCATAGCCGACGGAGCCAATTGGGCCGGTGAGTTTGCCCAAGAAACAAATCAATGCTTGTTCAGCAAATAATTTGGAATGCCTGGCCCCAAAAACAAAGAGCAGGGAGACTCTTGAATTGCCTGTTCCGGCACAGGTACCAACCACCACATACATTTGAATTCAGAATTCTGTATGTGCTGCACATAGAAAGATAAATGGGTCCTACTCACATGGTGATATTGCAGCAAACAGAATATTTCCCTGGGAGTAACAAGTGCCCAAGGCATTCATTATTATTTTTAATTAAAGAAGAAAAGTTATGTTTTGAAAAACTAAAGCAATGCTTTAAATGATCAGCTTTGTTTGCTTTCATCAAGCTCGTCGGAGATCCGGTGACGTCACGGACATCGACGTCACCTGACTCCTCCCCCCTTCCCCAAGTGGCTCCGCCGGCTAACGAAGGGAAGGGGGGAGGAGTCCAGTGACGTCGATGTCCGTGACGGCTAACGTTATAATTAATCGAAATCGATTTAAAAAAATTTGATTAAATCGAACACGAAAATTTTAATCAATAACAGCCCTATTAAAAATGCATTTAAGTTCCTTAACTATTAACAAAAAAAATCATCTCTGAACTGGTGCTGACACTGTCCTTCCTTCTAGAGGGTGGCTACTTTTTTTCCCCATGGTCCGTGTGTGTGTTGTAAAGTAGCCACTGCTCCAAACTTGCTCCTGTGATGGACTACAATCTCAATACAAATTAGTAAACTAAACGTGGGATTTTTAGTTCATCATGGGAGTGAGCTTGGAGCTGTTGTCACCTTACAACACACACAGGGACCATGGGGAAAAAACGTAGCCACCCTCCAGAAGGAAGGACAGTGTCGGCACCAATTCAGAGATGATTTGAGGATCTACAGCTGAGTGATACACAAATAAGGTACATTTTTGTTAATTGATTAAAATACTTAAAGGCATTTTTAAGGATGAAAGTTAATTTCCTGCACTGCTGCCTCTCTCCTCCCTGCAAACTTCTATCCCTTGGTTCCTAGCAGTGTACTTATAGCTCTCCTGTGACCTATACTTGAATTGTGCATATTTTATGTTAAGATGAATGACAGTATGCCAACTGCCACAGAGAGGTGGATTTTGTGAAAACGATTACATTCCTCGTACACATTTCAATTCTACAAATCAGCTTTTCAAAATTAAATGACAATACTCGATGGGAAATTAAACTCAGAAGACTAAAAAGTAATAAATAAACGATAGTACACAAAATACAGACAAGAACTTACTTGATTTTACCAAAGCAGCAAGTGTATCTAAGGAGACCCTGAAAAAATGAATACGGTAGTTGAGGAACCATAACCATTCTAATAACTGTTAATATAATAATAATTACTTGTATTAGTAATAACAAACAAGTAGCGCCTACACATCCTTACCAAAAGTAATTAGGTTCCATATAATTTGTCCTTCTAATATTACTGGGCTGAAGAAAAAAATCTCAAAACCTAATAACCCGGATTTATTATCTCATCGGTTAAACTAAATGTATAGTAGTTTTGAGTATATACTTTTTTTTTTTTTAGTCCGAAACACAATTTTAGACTTTTATAACATATTGCATATTATGCGGTCTTTGATCCAGCCAGCAGATGGAGCACTAGTCTTTTCACAAATTCAGATATTTAATCTTTTAGCAATGCTGATACGCCAACAAGTCATGACAGCAGTGATTCATCTCTAATCAGAAAGCTGAATCGGAAGCTTTTCCCTAATCATCCTAAGTGCAACACCGAAACCATAACAGCAGGCACCGTGTTTTTAGTCACTGAGGCGGTGGAGAGATCACAAAGATCTCCCTGTGACCGGCTCATCAATACAGAGCACAGCAGCACTTTCCATTTACATTTCTCACATAACAGCTGCAGTCTTCAGTGCCTGGGAAGCTGCAAGGGAGCATGGCTGTGGCTTCCCATACAATCAGGAAGCCATGTGGGTGGTCACATGACCACCTGCCAGGCTCCCCTGCTGGAAGAGGTAAGACAGCTAGAGGTGGGAATCCAGGATGCCTCAGGTCTGTGTATGTATGCAATATACACACTAATTATATATATATATATATATATGTCCGTAAAGGTCCTGCCTTTAGCTATATCTCTTATCGTGACAAAAAGTACTATTCTGCAACCAATTTCTGCAATATCTCAAGAATTTTAAGGAAAATGCAGAGCTTTGCTTTACATTATATTTCTTATGCTAAAACCATGCTGCACATGAGGGTTTTACACGATCTTCTAGAAAAAGAGAAGTAATCTGGAAATGTACTTGCTAGAAGGCGTTAAAACATTTCATCAGCACAACAGTAAATTTAGAATATGTGTGTCAAGCAGAGACATTCCATCTGCATAGGAGAGATATTTCATAGCAGCATACAGTAGTTATAACAGGCTAGAGACCGTAGCACAGCGGAAAAAATATGAATATATAACTTGTATAATTTCAAGGGGTCACCACAGGGTTCCTGCTCCATCCTTTAGTTGTCAGGAAAGCATTGACTGTTGGTCGTGGGGAGTTCTACTGTTTGCAGTAAACAGTTTACAGCTCATGTCAAGGATTGTGATGATACTGTGCCTGAGTTTTGGGGTCCGTCACATGCCAGGAGAACTTTTCAATCAAGCTCCTAGGGTGGCTTTATTTTTTAGTCTATTGACTACTACATTACTCACTAGCTTTAGTAAAGAATGAAGCTAAGAAAACGTATAAAATATTATTGACAGCACCCACCATACTGCTGAAAATTTACACTTTCACTACACTGATATTATAAATATTCTATTATGAATGCTCAAAGCTATTAGGTTATAGCTTTGAGCAGTCCTGAACTTGTGATGGACAGTAAAAGGAGGTAGACTTACTTCATGAGGCTGGTATTCTTCTTACTAAATGGTGCTATTATCTTGAAGAGAAGTTCAACTGCTCCATTTTTGCCAAGGTACACGGCATTCACAGCTAGAATGAACAAAGCTAATATAAACAAGACTGCATATTATAAGCTTCAGTAATTTTG
>NW_017308357.1:53989-70144 GCF_000935625.1 Nanorana parkeri | reverse complement strand
GGCACCGTAATGACTGACAGGAGCCAGATGCAGTCCCTTTATCAGGCATAACAATGTGACACATGGTCACATTTTTGGTTACATATACAAAATGCAGTTACATCGAGTAAATAGATACCAAACATGTCAAGTGTTAAAATTGCATGCACCTCAGCAATGGCGAAAAACTATGCTTCACAACATTGTCCATAGGTGACGTTTTAAAAGCCTGTACAGGTCATCAGTTTAGCGTTAACCATGAATTATGGCCCGAGAATTATTGCTCTCACTCCAACGTTCGCGGTGATACCTAACATGTTTGGTGCATACACATGAATGCCCCACACACGCATGTTTATTCTCATGCAAATGGTGGGGTTGGTTTTAATTTTTAAATATTTATTTTATTATTTTTTATGACTTAAATTTTTTCCCCCTTAACTTTATTACTATTACATAGGAGCTAACAAGCTCCTATGTGATATTGTATTGAGGTGACAGGTTCTCTTTATGGAAATATCTGGGATCTAATGACCCCTAATGTCTCCCCTGCACTCCAACACAGGTGATCAAGCACAGCATTGTGCTCCATCTCCCGTGCAGCCTAGCTTGTTACTGCTGAGACAGGAAACACTGTCAGTACAGCAGATCAGAACCGGCTTGCTCCCGCTCTCTATTCTGAATGAAGTGCAATGGTCCCGAGTCCCCCAAAGGAGAAGGGAACCACGAAAACGATGGCGGTTGGTGGTGTACATAATGTCCATCAGTGACCCGTCATGATGTCCCCTGTCAGTGCAGAAGCATTAGCAGGAGCACCGTTGCAAGTTCTCTACTAAGCCCCTGCTAATGCCCCCCAGAGCTTCTGCCCTGACAAGAGACAATATGACAAGGTATACTGATGGACATTATGTGGGCTTGGAATACATAATGTCCATCAATGTACCCTGTCCTAATGTCCCCTGTCAGTGCAGAAGCTGGGGGTGAGGGGGTCTGTGTGGGGAAGGGGGGCATTAGCAGGGGCACCGCTGCAGGTTCTTTACTAAGCCCCTGCTAATGCCCCGCAGAGCTTCTGCACTGACAGGAGACATTACGACAGGGGACACTAATGGATATTATGTGGGCTTGGAATACATAACGACCATCGTAATGTTGGCAACGCCTGCATGAATAAAAACCCACCGCATCAAATATATGGATACATACATACATACATACATACATACATATATATATACACACATACAGCCACTGGAAGGCAATATTACAATGGAAGGCAAATTACTTCTAGACTTATTCCACAGCAATTATGTCACATCCCTGCCCCCTCCAATCACAGAATGCCTTGTATACTCTGAGAAAAATACAAGGCATTTTGTGAATGGGCAAGTAGTAAGGAGGAGGGAGGATGCGAATTAAGCAGGTCACAGCTCCAGTAGCATTCCTCAATTCCTGTAGCGCCCAGAAGACCTGCATTATGTGCAGGAGGCGGTATGCTGCAAGGTTATTTTCAGCAACCCTCCACACATAACATACAGCTTTGTAATAATGCATTTACACACCCAGTTCATTGAGTAGATCATATTTTTCTGGAGTTTTTTCAAGAATACATTTTTATTCATTTCACATACAGTTCCATAAATTGCATAATAATAACAGTAGCGTCTACATTCAACAGCTATCTCATATCTAAAATTGCTTATTAATTACAGGTGGGAAAAAGATAAAAAAGACAAGCTAATGCTTATGATCAATTGCATAATAAACTAACCCATCACCATTGCCTATATGACTATAAGAACAAAAAACAAAAGGATATTATGTTATCTAAAATCCCATTCCATTCACAATCCAACACCTTTACTTCGCGAGCTGTCAATTCTTCCATTCGCATTATATGGTTCAGTTCTAATACCCATTCCCGGATCTCAGGGGTATTTGATTGTCTCCAATGTCTTGGTATTATCGCCCTTGCTGCTGCCAATATGGGCATGCCAGTCCCCCCTTAATACTTTTTACTGAGCCCGGAAGCATTAATAATATTGCCACTTCTGGGGTTTCGGGCAATTTTGAACCCATGACTCAAATATAATTTTCCAGTAGGGCTTTATTCCCTCACAAGTCCACCATATGTGTAGCATTGTGCCCTCTTCCATTCCACATCTCCAGCACATCTTGGTTGCTTGAGGGTCTATTTTATGTAGTTTCACTGGGCATCTATACCACCTGGTTACTATTTTAAAGTTATTCTCCTGTATTCCAACCGAAATACTCGATTTAAAAGTTAGGAGAAAAGCTTTATACCATTCTTCTTCTGCCAAAGTCTGTCCTATTTCTCGTTCCCACTCCCTAATATAATAAGGAGGGGGCGGGAACATTGATTCCAATAGTATATTATATATTCTTGACACCCTGGTTTATTTAAGATAATTTTTTCAATTGGAGTCAATTCCCTTTCTATAGAGCCCTGGGAACACAAGTAATTGTGAAAATATTCAAGCCATCTGCCTTGGCTCACCATTCCTGGTGGCAGTAGATCTCTTAGAGGGAGTACTCCCAATGCATTCACAGCTTGTAGCATTGGGAAATGGCTTGAATTCTTCCATCTCAAAAATCCTTTATTCCCCAGTCCCTGTGGGAAATCTGGGTTACCAAGGATGGGTGTCAAGGGTCCCGTATACATTGCACTTCTTGATCAGCGCATCTCATATATTTATTATCGAACCAGTTACGACAGACTGGTTTCCACCAATGCGGACGTTTGTCTGGAATTATCCATGGCAGTGATGTTAGGGGTATTGAAACCTCAGCTTGTTCTATAGTTACCCAGAGTTTGGGTCGCATAGGGCTGAACCAGTACATCAACCTGTTGAGGGTCGCTGCTTTATAGTATATCTCCATATGTGGCAGACTCCCTCCCCCTTCCGATCTTTTAACCAAAATGTCATACCTCAGACGCACCCCGGAAGTGCCCCAGGTATATTGTAACAGCATAGATCTTAATCTATGAAAATATAATCTAGGGATCTTTATAGGGGTCGTCTGAAATATGTAGAGGAATCTTGGGAGGATGTCCATCTTAAATAGTGACATCCTCCCTATCCAGGAGTGTTTACTCTTCCTCCAGGCCTCCATTCGTACTTGTGTCGTCTCCAGGAGGGGTATATAGTTAAGTTCATATAATTTTCTTACATCTGCAGATATTTTTATTCCCAGATAGTTTATCGCTTCTAGGGCCCAAACGAATGGAAAACTGGACCTCAAAATCTCCCGCTCACCCTGAAGGGAGAGTTACATCCAGGCATTGAGATTTGCTAGCATTAATTCGGTAATTGCCGACTCGCCCAAATTGTTCTATCTCCCCCAGGACCAGCGGAAATGCTATCCTAAGATTTGTGATGTATAATAGCAAGTCATCCGCAAAGATACTTAATTTGTGTGTTCTCCCCTTGATGTTCGCTCCCCTTATATCTGTATTCTGACGTATTGCCATAGCTAGGTGTTCCATAGCTATAATATACAGTGTGTATATATATATACACAATATACTTTTCTGGAGTTTGGCTGTAAATGATGCCAAATATGACAAAAACCAAGACCATGGCTGAAAGTTTTGAACATTCTTAAATGCAATACAATTTTACAATATAATAATCTTTTAATCAGATTTTTTTAGAATCTGTCATTTGCTTTAGTAACCAGAGTCTGGGAAAAACAGCTTTAAACCAAACATTAGTTAAATCTAACTGCATTCTGTTAAAAAAAAAAAAAAAACAGATCTAAAACTGCTTACAGTGCTTTGACCCTGTGTAGACGTAATAACAAACTATATTAAGACGCTGAACTATGCAACAAGAGACTTCTTGTCTTATTCTTGGTCAACGAAAATCCTGAGAGCTTCTAAACTCATCAACATGGATGTGGAATGAATAACATACTGGAAATACAAAATGCCACAAAATACCTCTTTGTAAGTGATGTATAGGAACTTACAAATACTCTTCCATGTTATCCTATCCAAATGAAAACCACTCAGTATGCCAACATTGACACTGATCTACTAACAAGCTGTTAGTGTTAAGGTTCAAATGTAATTCCACATATGGAACCATCAAGGCACACAGTCTAATCAAGTAAAAGGTTTTCAGAGTCCCCGTGCTCTTCTAGGGGATCCAGGGTCACGGCAAATGCATTCAGGATGAAGAGTGGGGGCAGATCGGGGAACGTTTCTTCCTCAACCTGATCTGTAACCAGTGAAGCAGGGAACAATTGTATAATTGTATGAAGAAGGGAAAAATGCTTCCTGCTTCATGGCTGACAGAAGCCCACATGAAGTGCCAGTTACACAGGAAATAATGCACATTTCTGTGCTTGATCATCTGTATTGGAGGGCAGGAGAGACATCAGGGGTCTAATAGACCACAGATGTCTCCATAAAAAGAGCCCGTCATAAAGAGTACCTGCTTGTTAGCTCTTGTGTGATAGCAATAAAAGTAAAAAAAAAGTGATAAAGTAAAAAGTAATAAAATAAATAAAAATTTAAAAAAAACTTAAAACCAACTCCACCAGCTGCATGCGAATGAACACATGTGCATAGGGAATGCGCGTGTACGTAAACAATGATCGTGCCACACGTTAGGTATCACCGCAAACGTTGGAGTAAGAGCAATAATTATAGGGCAATGAATCGCTGTTAATGCTGAACTGATGAGCAGGAAAGGCTTTTAAAGTGCCGTCTATGGACAATCTTGAGTACCATAGTTTATCACAATTGCGCAGGCGTGCACAATTTGGAAGCTTGACATGTTTGGTATTATTTACCACATGTAACCCCATCTTTTATATTTTACCAAAAATTGGGCATTAAATTGCGTTTGTCTGGAAAATGTTTTTTTTTTCCCCCTAAAAATATTGATTTTAAAAACATTTGCACAAACATTGTGCGACATAAAAATAATGCAGCTCCTTTTTTTTTTTTTATTGTGCAGGACCTCTGCTTTCAGAAAATATATACTTGTTTTGGGGTTTAAAGTAATTTTCTATCCAAAAATCCAGATTGTAGTGTGTATGTACATGAATTCAAATATTGCTCCGGTTCTAAGTTGGTTAAGAGACTTCCGTGGTCTGAGGAACATGTGTTAAATTCACCACTCCTCAAAGTGGACCTCCCCCTTCCTCCTGGAAGGTGCGAACACTATGTAAATGTATTTTGTAAAACCAATACACCTACATAGATCAACATGCCTTATAACTTCCATCTTGCCACATTTCAACTGGATCTGTTCTGCCTTTGTCCCACCATTCTTGATCCCTGTGCCACCTCACTGATGTCTGCGCCTGACCTCGCACATGTGCAGTATGAGATCTGGTGCATTCAGAGATTTATTTTAATGGTGTTTAATATCCTTCTGGAGTTTAGCGTTAATGCTATTCGTGTAAGTAAAATTAATAAGTTGCAGAAAAATTATGTTATCACATTTGCAGTAAAGATTTCCCCACTGCAGTACTACTTACAGTTCATACAGTATACCCGTAACACTTGAAGACATGGAAGTTGTAGCTTTGGATATTGCAGATTTTGTTTCACCAAGTTCAGAGATATGTTTAGTGCTCCACTTACTCGTGCCTTTACTCCAAACTTCTTATCTGTGGAAAGTAAACACCGAATGCCATTTATTATTGCGACCATTAGAACAGATGATACATCTATATTTCAAAGCAGTATATTATTGCAAAGAGGCATCGTTTTGAGTTTAGCATGAGAAGGTTGTACTGAGGGCCTTTTTACATTTGACTTTTACTTCACAAATATGTATTTTTAAGTAGAAGCCCAAGGATTCTACTATGTGGCTGGTGCACGTCCATGCACTGCAATTTACTGCGTTTTTAAAGGGAATAGAACAAGACATGCTCATTCTCACCTATGCATGTGTCACCACACACACTGCAACATGAGTATCGCACACAAAGATAACACGGTTGCTCACAGGAACAATCTGTGGACCTTGAGATCACTGGGACATTTTGTGTGAGAGCAACAGCAGACAGAGGGTTAATGGTGCTATTTTACACTGGTTTAAATTTAAGGGGTTTGCTGTGGTCTCCTTTGCAGCTACCTCTTTTTAAAACCCTGAATCGCATACTTTATAACTTTTTAGCATCAAACATCACAAAAGACAAATACATATAATGCTCTCCTAGAGTTAGTTCCAGCAGATCAGTCATCAAAACTGTACAAGTGCGACTGATCAGCAGACAGTAACTAATCCGTGTCAATCATTGCTGTTCTAAAGTTGTCGCTATCTGAATACAATGAATGTGTGTGGAATCGTAAACTAGTTCCATACCACAACAAGACTAAAAGTATTCCTGAAGACTGGATATAGTCTTAAAATATTTTCAAATTTGTGTTAGAAATTACTGGAAGTACAGCTATTAAAGGCAGTCTGTTTATATACTACTGGGACAGGTATTTTAGGGCAGCAGCTAACGATTATTTGCATAATCGATTAGTTGCCCGATTATTTTTTCAATGAATCGATCGGTTGCATTAAAAACATATTTCCCCCCTCCCTCTCTCCAAACCTCCCCCCCTTTCTTTCTCTCAGTCTCTCCCTCCTCAACCAACTAACCGATAATGAGATTAGTTGTTGCAGCTCTAAGGTATATACATATTTACTGTACGATAAATTTGAAGAACAGAAAAAAAATGACTGATGCGTCAAAATGACAGCTAATAATTGCTTTGTATTAGACAGCAGGAGCAGCTGTCAAAATGCAGCCTCTCCTGTGTAAAATGATACTTGCACATAGTCTGCAAGTATCACTGGCTAGATACTATTTAATTCACATGTGACCTATGATCTGCATATAGATACAAATAGCACTGCCCAGAGTATCAGCCCTGGTGATCTGAGACCTCACCCCTATTTAATCCATTATACAAAAACATTCACAACCTAGGTTGTAATTGGGGTTTTAAAGAGGTGTCAGAGGGTTTTCAATTTATATAAATTTATTACAAATCATTAAAATTCATACATAACAAAAGGATGATCTGCATATGACAAGACTTAATGAAACCTTACATGTTAAAATAGGATTTGTTTGTACTCATGATAAAAATCCTATTTTCTGATTTCATTGGAGGACACAGCTCCTCTTTAGAATGCTAGGTATAGGACCACCTGTCCATGCTGGTGGCCAACGTCCACACATCCACAAACATACATTCTGCTAACGGCAAAGCAGTGCAAACAAAAAAAAGATTTTACAAGGAGTATATTTTTAAAAAAATCATATTTTTTATTCATTGGAGGACACAGCACTACTTTAGATAATCAATAATTGTGATGCCACAACAGGGTGGACAAAAATAAAAAAACAAACTAGCCACCTGCAAAATGTTACATCCAAAACTGTAATCGGCTGATGGTCCGATCCACCTTGTAAAATTGGGTGAAAATATGAATTGACAACCAGTGGACATCTTACAGACCTGGGAAATTAATGCTTGAAGATGCATATATACACTTGGACAACAGATTGCCGAATCGATGGTGGTGCGAGGAGTAGGTTAGACACCAACAGGGGCCACCCCTGAGTTGTCTTTTGTTATTAATATGTATGTAGCGTCCTACTCCTGCAGGTGGAACTATACCTGGTGATCTAAAGCAGAGCTGTGAAGCACAGAGATTTTTTTTTTTCTTTATAAAACCCGTTCCTATTTTATACCCTTTTTGACCCTTTGTTAAGCCTACTCAGCCCTAATTAACTCCTTCCTCCATTTTTCTGCTAATTTTTCTTAATTTCTAATTCATTTTTACCTTTAATAATTTTTCACATTTCATTAGTATGTTATTTCAATGTCATAGCAAGAAAATGCCCAAAGATTTAAAAAATAAAGTAGTTTTACGATTATATTCTATAATGTGTCCTGTTTAAAATTACACGTAAATTATATTTCTGGTTCAAAGCATGGCAAAAGTTTTTTTCAAAAGTAAAAAAAGGCTTTTTTCAAATCCAACAGAAAAGAAAACATGTTTTCTTCATTTATTTGCATCTTTTTGTCTATAAATTCCACAGACAATTAGATCATTTTTGAGAAAAGAACTGTACGAAGTACTGTATGCATGACTTTGTTATCTTAAGTATTGACAAACTTATCACCAAATAAACAGATCCATAGTGAAAATTAAAAAATTGCTCTGGTTCATAAGTGCTATACAGATACGACAGCCCCTAGACATTAAATGGCAGCCCCCTAATCCAGCATTTTGGCTGGAGCAGGTGATGAACCAATGTGTGTGTACTCCAACAGAATTTCAAGTCAAAAACGGTTTATTGACTCGATTGCTATCACATCATATAGCACTATAGCACTACTGCTATATGATGTGATAGCAATCGAGTCAATAAACTGTTTTTGACTTGAAATTCTATTGGAGTACATTGGATTTTGGTCTATAGAAATTCTATTGGAGTGCGAGTGACTTTATACATACACTGAGCAACTATAGACAATGCTGCCTGATATGGAAGAATCTTGTCTGATGGCTACTGTTTTCCTCTTTTGGAGCTACAAAGTATCTATTTAACTTTGTAATATTCCCCAACATATCTTCAAAGTAGAATGCAAATAAAATAAAAATTTCAATATTCTATTAACACAGGACAAACCTTTTGGTCCTATCTTTGCAAGCAGACTATGGAGAAGTACTATTAAATCTTCATTGGGAGGAGAGTCCTTACTGGCACTGAGAAGCAACTGCAGCAAAATTTGTGTACCACCTTTAGATATCAGAACGTTTATTCGTCTTCCTCCACCTAGAAAACAAGAGTAAGAAACTTGATCTTCAAGTAAACGCTTGTAAAATTGTGTCATACAATATATAGCCAAATGTTTGTGGACACATGACCGGAACCACCTATATGAGCTTGTTTGACATCCAATTCCAAAACCATGCATGCATTCATATAGCTTTAGCTGCCCCTTTGTGGTTATAACAGCTTCCATTCTTCTGATAAGGCTTTTCACAAGATGCTGGAGTGTGTTTCTGGAAATTTGTGCTCATTCAACCAAAAGAGTATTTGTGAAGTCAGGTACTGATTTTGGATGAGTAGACCTGGCTCACAATTGGCATTCCAGTTAATTGCAAAGGTGTTCAATAGGGTTAAGGTCAGGGCTCTGTACAAGCCATGTTCTTCCACATTAAAGTGACACTAAACTGAGGAGTTAAATCTTAAAAATACATTCAAGTTCCTTAACTATTATTAAAAATGTATCTTACTTGTGTATCACTCAGCTGTAGATCCTCAAATCATCTCTGAATTGGTGCCGATACTGTCGTTTCTTCTGGAGGGTGGCTACTCTTACTCTCCATGGTACCCGTGTGGGTTTTAAAGTAGCCATCGATTCCAAGTTTGCTCCCGTGATGGACTACAATCTCACATTTAGTTTACTAATTTGTATTGAGATTGTAGTTCATCATGTGAGTAAGCTTTGAGTGGTGGCTACATGACAACACACACAGGGACCATATGGAACATGCTGGAACAGAAAAGTGGCTTCTCTAAACTGTGGCACAAGGTTAGACGTGAACAATTTGTAAACGGTATTTGTATGCTGTAGCATGAACTGTATTATTCCCTGTAAACATCTTAACTCAGTCGTATGGATTGGCGTCCACATACTCTTGGCCATTTTGTGTAGGTGTGATGATCAGGTGTTTACAAACTTTTGACAATATACTGTAAAGTTAAAGGGTAAGTAAACAGATCTATCCAAGTACTGCACAATATGAAGAGTGCACTGCTTACCTGTATAATTTCTGACCTGCTTCTTTCAACTCAGCATATTTCCTTCATGGCTACTCCCTATAGATTGTACTAGCAGAAGTACAAGCATAGGCATAATCATAGTGAGGAGCCTAGTCATAAACGGAGGACCAGCTCCTTTAATGAGGCCACAGAAGAAGAATACCCAGTGACAGTAATCCCTTAACATACAATTTTCAATGATTGGGTTTTCCTGTGAACTGTTCCTTCTCACTTATCACCCAATGTCGCC
Organism: Nanorana parkeri; assembly: GCF_000935625.1. Classification (NCBI taxonomy): domain Eukaryota; kingdom Metazoa; phylum Chordata; class Amphibia; order Anura; family Dicroglossidae; genus Nanorana; species Nanorana parkeri. Next base: position 60,099 of record NW_017308357.1, on the reverse strand, counting down.
ATGAAAAAAGGTCCAATGCTGGTTGTTACACAGTGGAAAAATGACATGTACAAAGTGTCATCATACAACCAATTAAAGCAGGTTTGTATATCAAAAAGGTTCCGTGCCGTGTGTACTGTATTGTATGGCTTGTAAGTCACTGCTGAGCTTTGAGTTGCTGTGAGCTCTGCTAAACTGTGTGCATGGCTAATTTGTTTTATACTGAACTCATGCTGAACGCATTCTGAACAAGAGCCAAGCTGCTGAAATGAAGTATTGAGTAAACCATATATAAAAAAAACTTGCTATAGTTGATTTGTATGTAATTCAGCATGGAATGTTCGGGAGAGAAAAAAAATAGGAAATGACAATACATTTTCGGTTTTTGGTTATTATTTTCTGCACTGTACAGTAGCCTAAAAAAATAGTTTCCTTTGGTAGGATAGCATTAGCTGGGTAATGAAATGAATGATGATGATGAATGTTTAGCTCTCTTTTTTACACCTAAAAATGTGAGATTATAAAACACACAGCAACAAAATAATCAACTTTGCAAATTACATTTACTCTTCTTCCCCTACGCATGAAAGGCTGTAGAAGTGTAAAATCATGGGGTGATGCTTTGTAGGTATTCTATTTGATATATAATATAATATAGATACACACACACATACATACATACACATATATATTTTGGGGGTGCACCAATGCCGATACCGAGTATTTTGGAGAGTACTCGCACAAATGCTCTGATACTTACCTCCAATACTGGAACTTCTGGCCAGAGAGAAATCTCCCTCTGGCCGGAAGTGCTAAGGGACCATGGAGTTGGCTTTCTTTCAAATCAGAAAGCCAGGCTGGAGGTTATGATACGCCTCCCGGCTTCCTGATTGGTCAGGAAACCAGGCTGCCTGTAAAGAAAAAAAAAAAGTCAGATTAATACTTACCCCATCTTTCGCATTGCTGGGTGTGATGTCCGCATCCTTCTAGGAGGTGCAAAGCAGGAAAAATCTCCCAAGACACTCCAGTCAATTGCATGATGATCTTCTCATAAGATCTTGGTTGCTCTGCATTTCTCAGGAGCTAGCTGGAAGGAATGTGATGTCATCCTTGCCTAGGCACTAGGGATGCACGGATACTGCTTTTTCGGTATCGAGTACCGATACTTTGCTTTCGGTACTCGTCGATACCGAGAACCGATACCGATGCTTCCACTGGCATGGATCCGGCTTCCCGGGCAATCTGATTGCCCGTGAAGCTGGCTCCATGTTGCCTGGTCGCCTTGATTGTGTTTGGACGGGAAACCAGCTTCCAAGCCAATCAGCATCGAGCCGGCTTCGCAACCAATCAAGACGCTGGGTTATAACCGGCCTCCCAGCTTCCTAACTGGCCGGGAAGCCGGCTCAATACCAATTGGCCAGGAAGCCGGATTTCCAGCCAATCAGGATGGAGCCAGTCATTACCTGCCACCTAGTTTCCTGATCGCACGTGAAGCTTGCTCCATGTTCCCCTACGGCTCTGCCGGTCAGAGGAATCTTCCTATGACCGGAAGTTCCGGTATCGGAGCATTTGGGCGAGTACGAGTACTAGCCCAAATACTCCGTATTGGCACCGATACTAGTATCGGCGCATCCCTACTAGGCAGAGTAGGCAGGTCCGTAGGTTAAGGTAACTATAAACCTAACTTTTTTCTTCACTTTTACATTTTGGAACTGCTAGGGAGGGGGCCTGCATTTTACTACAAGGTCCACTTTAATGGATACTGTACAGTGCATGCTTAACAGGACAAGGTAATAAACACAAAATGTTGGTAGGATAGCATTAGCAGTTATACTTTAAACATATATTTGTATTCAGGCATATGACAAGGCAGATGTGTCAGCTGTGTTTATTATGGTTGCCTGTTACCCAGTTTTTGCAGGAATGTAAGTAAATAATATTTTTCCCTATTTATATTTAACTAAAAAAAACTGCCTCGAGAATTTCTCCTAGAAGTTTTATTTCTGAGCTGTCAGTAAAACCATAATTCATCAGCAGAAGAAATGGCACTGGTGTACGAAATAGAATCTCATTGAAACGCCATATCTCTTCGCTTTTATAAACAATTTATATAGATAATATATACACAAATCGACTTACCAGCTGACATCAATTCATTGAGAATATTTACAATATTTAAGATTGTCTGGAGGTCCTTTGTATTCTGCAGATAGGAATACAGAAGGTTAGCATGGAGAATAAGCTGTACAGGATTCCCTCACTTTCAGCTATAAAGAGTGACTTGCTTACTAAGTTAAAGTACAGCACTTTCAAGGTTACAAATATTAGGGATTTAGTCCAAAAAAATAATTTGCAGATTGTTTATACACTGGTAAAAGTGATTAATCTTTATTTAACCTTACTTATTTAAGAAATGTATTAAAAGGTTAACCCTAAGGTTATTCCTATCAGGAATTCCATTGGCGAGATGTCTATGCTCGAGTTCCCATGCCTGCACATCTGCTTAGGCCATAACAACAGATTCCCAGTTGATTTTTATATTATGATGCAAACTGCACAAAAAAAGTGTGCGAACAGACAAAGAACAACTAAATGTGATCGCAAAGGACTCGCCTATATATGGAATATTTAAAAAAAAAAAAAATTTTAAAACATAAAGGCTCCTGTAAGGCAGTTTAAACAAGTCCCCAAACCAGCTACTATGTGCACGAACATCAAAGTAAATAAATAAAATGTAAAAAAAAGTAAGGATGCACCGATACTGGGCATTTTCCCCGAGTACGAGTAATGCCCCAATACTGGTACTTTAATTATTTTAATAGATTCGGCTGCCGTGAGGTCCTGCACTTGCTGTGGACCTCGCAGAAGCCTTGTGGGGACCTCGTGGCACCTTTTTACAGCGCCGGCCCAGCCTCACATCTCCTCCTCCTCCACCTTTCCGCCGCCTGCACAGCCATGGTTAGACCCGACACAGCACTGGGGTGTCGTGCACCCGCTCGTAGAGCCCTAGTGAGACCAGCACAGAGTCCTGGTGAGACCCCACCCCCACCACACTAGTAAGACCCTGCCTGCGCCCAGCCCTGGTGAGACCTGCCCTGTCCCGCGCTCAGCCTGGACGAGACCCTGCCCATGCGCAGCCTGGTGAGAAACAGAGTATATAGCTTCATATTATTCTGCATTGCTGTATAATGTATTGGTAAGATTTGTAGTCCTATATAGCTGTTGGTATTCTGCATTGCTGTATAATGTATTCATGGCATTTGTAGTCCCTCTACAGCTTAGAGTCAGTGGAAGAACTACCAGGGTCACAGCGGTTGCAGCTGCGTTCAGGCCGTGGCACTCCACCACTGTCCTGTCTGTATGTTTGGAAAAACTGTCACATGAAGAAAAAAAAGGCATCAGTAATTGGTATTGATGAGTAAAGTACCGGTACTCGTTCTTGAAAAAATGGTATTGGTGCATCCCTAAAAAAAAAAAAAAAAAAAAAAAAAATTAAAAAAAAAAAAAAAAAAAATACTAAAAACCACCTCCCCTGACTGAGCTAACTTTTGCATCTCATACAATCCCCCTCCCAGACATTGCAGGTCACAGTGGGAGAGTAGTTTAGGGCCAGTTCACACCATATCCAGTGCGTTCCGGCAAAGTTTGTGCCTGGAACGCACTTGATCGCATAAACCAAGCCTCCCGTGTTCTGGAGTGGGAGGAGGCGTGGTGGTGCCATTCATGCCACTGGCACCGCAGACATGCCTACCGCCCACAGTGCGATCCCCCGCACTGGAATATGTTGTACAGCAATGCCCTGTGTTCCAGTGCGGTGCAATCTCAAAAAATTGTGCATGCAGGTGTTATTCCAATTTAGCTGCAGAAGTGGAAATATGCTTTAAGGACCAGTTCACACCATATCCATTGCGTTATGGCATAGTTCGTGCCCGGGAACACACTGGATCGCATAAACCAAGCCTCCCGCGTTTGGGGGTAGGAGGGGCATGGTGGTGCAGTTTATTTCAAAAGAACAGCAGACACGCCTCCTGTCCACACCTCCACGCATGGAACGCACTGGATATGGTGTGAATCAGCCCTTAAAATGTAATTAGAATAACACCTACTTTGTTTGTTACATGTTCCACTCATATTGCATGACTTAAAAATAAAAAATATGCTGTTATATTTTTAAGTGTGTTTTACTTGCTTAAAATCCCACATAGTTTCCCCCTACAAGAACTGTATGTTAATGAGGAGAAGCTCAGATTGACCCTCTAGTTTCACTTTCAAACTGCTCAACGTAGCCTGGAATCTGCACCAGGCCTTCACCAAAATAATAATATCTCAACGGTAAGAAATTTATTTTTTAAAATATTTTTGGTATGCTTTGTGAATAGAAACCAATAACAAACATATAGTGGGGTTTTCTCAAATTAAACTGCAAAAGTGGAAACACACTCCAAGCAACAGAAGCAGAGCTGTCAGTCCAGAAAACAGTGGGCAGGACTAGGTGTAGCTGATTGACAAGTTGCAGGCTGTGTATGAGGCCTACATGAGCGTGGAAACTCTGCTCTGAATTCAGGAGCAGTGCAGCATTGTTGCCACGCCATCACAGGAAGCTGCATTAGGTGGACTTCACTGGCAGGTATTTGTTGGACTTTGTGCGGGGACAAAAAAAAAAAGAAAAACGTTAAGTGCTGATTAATGTCTAAAGCCCAAACTTTTTTTTTGGACAGAGTCGGCTTGGAAGCATACTATAATAAATATTTTTGGTTAAATAAATAAAACTGACCACTAATAATCACAAAATTAGAATAAAAGCATGCAAAAAGCATGAGCTCTTACCTCCAGTGTAAACAGTATCACTTCTACACCAGTGGAACCTTTGGCTGTCATCTCCTTCCTTGTTTTTTCTGCATGCAGAAGAAATGGGAAGCATATATTTTTACTTTTATACACTCATCAAAATCATAACCATTATGTATGCCACCCAATACAACATGAATCTGGTTAAAATGAACGGATTGGTAATGCTTTGTTTGAGCCTCATGCAGAATCCACTATTGGAGGACATGAAGTGAGACCCAGGAGGGAGGTTGCTCCATTAAACTAGTATGTTTTTAAAAGAGAACTATGGCACAACCTTTTTTGGTGTTAGTTCTCTTTTGGGTCACAGGAGGACCCAAAACTACTGCCTGCTATATGCCGACAGCAAAGGGCCGCGCTGCAGCCGGGAAAAATCCCAACAATATTGTCGGGATCCACCACTCTACCTGATTGACAGCTGACTCTGCCTCTCTAGAGCCCCCCGCCTTCCCTGTCTGTCCCCCCAGTCAGTGCTGGAGGAACAGAGAGAAGTGCAAGGAAACTCTGCAGGGAACGGTGACGGACAATCACTGCCCTCTGCAGGGAGAATATCGTAAAATCAGTGCAGAGCGGTATGTGATTACAGGTGAAACTCGAATAATTAGAATACCGTGCAAAGTTCATTTATTTCACTAATGCAACTTAAAAGGTGAAACTGATATATGAAATAGACTCATTACATGCAAAGCAAGCTAGTTCAAGCCGTGATTTGTCAGAATTGTGATGATTATGGCTTACAGCTCATGAAAACCCCAAATCCACAACCTCAAAAAAGTAGATTATTACATGCAATCAATAAAACAAGGATTGTACATAGAACAATATCGGACCTCTGAAAAGTACAAGCATGCATATGTACTCAGTACTTGGTTTGGGCCCCTTTTGCAGCAATTACTGCAATTACTTTTGCACAATATTCTAATTATTCGAGTTTCACCTGTACTCAGTTCTTGATCTATAGAGCCGATGTGTGACAGCTGCAGTGTCACACATCGGCTATAACTGTGGGGATGAGTGCATTTCACTCTCCCCATAGTTCTCCTTTAAGGGCTGAAACAGTTAGGTCTAGCTCAAACATAGTAATGGGGACCAATGAACATAAAGTTAATTTTTGACTTGAAGAAAATCTGTCACTTACCCATTTAAAGCAAAGTGACAGGTTCTGTCGACAGCACACCTCTTACTCCTGTTGATACCCTTCCAACACTACCCCATCACTGTATTCAACTTCCAGAGCCCTCAGAGCAGGCCCTGTGTTCGGAGTCAGTGCTAAAACAGGCCTA
>NW_017308357.1:52703-53951 GCF_000935625.1 Nanorana parkeri | reverse complement strand
CCTGCGGGGAGTGATGACTGACAGCCACCGATCTGTGCAGGGAGAAGAACGGGAACTGAAAGATCAGCTGTTTGTGATTGATCAGTTCTCAATCTATAGAGCCAACATGTGACAGCTTCAGTGTCACACGTCGGCTTTAATTGGGAAGGAGTATATTTTATTCTCCTTTAAGAGAACATGGGATTCAGTATTTGTGGAGATTTCTCCATCCACACAGTTTAATGTAGATGGAGGAATCTGTTGCACCTTTTCCATCTGACCACAGAAAATCTGCAGATAAATTGTAAGGTGTGTGGGCACCTTTAGACTGTATTTTAGAACACATGGGACATTCTGACACAGAGTGCACAGAGTAACTAATCACAACGAGGGGAATTCAACACAACTGGAGCAGACAGAATCTAGAGCAGCTGTGCATGACAACCAATAAGCCTCGCTTTCATTCTCAAATCTTAACTGAACAAACTGACGAGATAAGCTGATTGGTCACAATGCACAACTGCTCCAGATTTTGCCTGCCCCATTTTTGATAAACTCCCCTCACCGTGTATACAAGGTGTAAACAAGCCACAAAATAAAAACTCTATAGGAAAAAAAAATATGTGTCATTCAACCATAATTCTGCTGATTGTAGAAGGTCGAATAAGATTGCAAGAATCTCAAACAAAAAAATGGAATGGAGAAAGGGAAGTGAATTAGAAAAAGGTTTATTTATTCTGAAAATAATATAACATGTAAATAAGAAGTCATACCAGCTATGCCTATGCCAAGGAGAGTGACATTCGTGAAAATGACAAACAACAAAAACAGAAAAGCACCATAAGCTACAATACAGAAAAAAATACTATTTGCAGGAAGTTCTATATATCTTTAGCAAACTGATCAAACGGGAGGTAGATTTTCAGCGTCAAGATACAATGTCAGAACCTGAAGCACATGTTTTGCATTGCACTTACCTTCCACAATAAATGGCATACGGATATCACACTGAAATCTGCTCATAGGTGTTAACCCAGCAAGGTGAAGCTTACAGTATAGCTCTCTTGCAGACCCCCTGGCATTCTGACAAGTGCTGACAAATGCCAAGCCACGCAGATGGAGAATGGCACATAGCCCTATGTCTATCCCAAGTTAAATTATTTTTAGCTATCATGATTTTTCCACTACATGTGATGTTTACAGCAAGTTATAACACTAACTACAACTCGTGTACTTTTGCTCTCTCCTGCCTTCTGCTCTCTGCTGTGA
>NW_017308357.1:48332-52419 GCF_000935625.1 Nanorana parkeri | reverse complement strand
TGCGTTCTGACAAGCTTCTCTGCCATAAGCGTTTCCTCTACTAACTCTGTTCCCTGCCATCTGCACATTACGCTGTGCCCTGACAATCTGCTTCACTCCACAAACTAACCTGGAATAGGCATACTTCTGCTAGTGTCTGTATGTGTTTTCTTTAATTACATAGTTATAGTATTTGAGGTTGAAGACACAGGTCCATCAAGTTGAACCTATTGTGTGTATGCATGTGATTCTGCATGTGCATGCATGTGTACGAGTCCCTGTGTGTTCTTGTCTCTAAGAGTACCTGTACACCTGTAAGTTACGGTCTCTGAGGAAGTTTTCCAAATGCTTTTTGAATGATTCAACACTTTCAGCTGATACTGCTGCTTGTGGCAGCGAGTTCCAGACCCTAACCGCTCTGAGAAGAAGCCCCTACGCCCCTTGTGGTTAAATCTTTTCTCCACCAGTTTTAGGTGGTTGCCTGTAGTTCTTGTTATGGAGTTTATAGTAAAAAGTTTATGGCTGATGTTGCTATCCCCAATGAACATCTTGTACATCCAAATCATGTCCCCCCCTTAATCGCCTCACTTCTAGCGTAAACATGTTTAGTTTGATTTTAGATTTTAATTATGTTGCCAAAAAAGTTTTGCTCAGTATGGTTATAAAATGATCACCGATTAATAGGGCTGGTAATGATTAAAATTTTTGTGTTCGATGAATCTAAATTTTTTTACATCGATTAATTTCGATTAATTATAACGCATATACAGATCCAACTACATTGGCCTATACACGTACAGCACAGCAATGAAGTAATAAATGAACTAGGATCACACTAATCCAGCACATTATTAATCTCACGTGCCCAACTCAATATGGCCGCCGCTTGAGTGGGGCAACTCAGAATAATAACGTGCTGGATTAGTGTGATCCTAGTTCATTTATTACTTCATTGCTGTGCTGTATGTGTATAGGCCAATGCCTTGGCTGGCACTCGTGCAGAACAAGTTTCTTGGGCAAACCTCTTATACAATCTGAAAAAAAAATCCAACTCTTATGCGGGGTATTGCTCATATCCAAATGATCAATTTACAAATCGCCTTTTCTACAGCTTGTACGCATAGTGTATATAGGTGCATACTTTATATATTATGGTCAATCCATACTGTTACTATAAATAGACATGCAGATGCATAAACCACCAATCAGCACACCCTCTGACGTCATAGTGACGTAATATTCCCGGCAAAACACTTTAAAAATAGAAGTATAAATAATGACCGGCACATTCAGCAAGATCAGTATAAGTATGAGATGTGTACCTTCGGTTAGATGCTAGATATAGACACAATACCGCCACAGAGATAAAAGAACAAGTTGCTTACATAGTGGGAGGGGACAATAGGAGAACAGAGCCTGTCACAGGAAACCATTACATGATCCAGCTGCCTTTCGTTGCCGTTCATTGACATGGCAATGAGGACGTCGTCAGGCCCTATGTGCACAGGCAGATACCGCCCACTGGCGCGTGCGCCGCCTGGTAGTTCCGCCAGTGTTGTTACAGATACACTGGTAAAGTACCATTGCTAACGAAGGGAAGGGGGAGTAGCACTCCTCCATCTTCCCTTCGTTAGCCGACAGAGCCACTTGGGGAAGGGGGGAGGAGTCCGGTGACATCACCGGATCTCCGACGGAAGACCCCGGAAGCCGGCGGAGAGGTGAGTACCGATCAAAAGAATTTTGATTATCAAAAAAATTTACGATTAATTGAAGGATTAATCGTTAATTTCCGCAGCCCTAAATATATATATATATACACATATATATACGCACATGCACTGAGTGGCCAGATTATTATGACCACCTGACGTTTGTAGGCAAATTAGCTATAATTTTTTTGATGGCCAGACCATTATAAATAGGGAAGCAGGTTGTTTACCACGACAGTAGAAGTGATTTGTTTCTGAAGATATGGGTAAACAACGCGATTTAACAGCCTTTGAACGTGGGATGATTGTTGGCGCTCGGAGCCATGGAGCGAGTATCAGCAAAACAGCAGAATTCATTAAATGTTCAAGAGGGGCTGTTGTTAAAGTGTTTAAAGACTGGACTGTCAGCCGAAAATCTGGGTCTGAACGTGCGAATTGTGGCCGTCAGCGACTAGTCATTGTTAGGGCAGAACGGAGAGTGGCAAGACTGGTACAAGACAACAGAAGGGCAACAGTGCATTAAATGACTGCAGATCTTAATCAGGGATCCTCTCAAATTATCTCTGAATGCACTCTTCGCCGTACACTGCATCGTATGGGATTTGGAAGTTCAAACACCTTTGCTGTCTGCAGTTAACAAGATAAAACGTCTCCAATTCGCACAGGAACACAAGGATTGGACAGTCGAGCATTGGAAAAAAGTCATGTGGTCCGATGAATCACGTTTCCAGTTGCATCATGCAGAAGGCCGAGTGAGAATTTGGCGGGGCAGCATGAAAGCATGCACCCCACATGCATGAGTACAACCCTTCAAGCTGGTGGGGTCAGTGTTATGGTTTGGGGCATGTTTTCCTGGCATGATTTGGGCCCTTTAATTTGTGTGGAACAACGTCTGAATAGCACAACATACCAAAGTATCGTTGCTGATCAAGTTCATCCTATCATGTTGATGGCGTATCCAAATGGAGATGGCTTCTTCCAACAAGACAATGCGCCATGTCACGGTGCTCGTATTGTGCAGGAGTGGTTTCAAGAACATGAGGGAGACTTTACCTTGCTTAGGTGGCCCCCACAATCACCAGATCTCAATCCAATTGAACATTTGTGGGACGAAGTTGAAAGAGCCATCAGGCAGCTGCTTCCACAACCATCAAATCTCACAGAACTGGACAGTGCTATTCATCAGGCACGGTGTCAGACTCCTCGCATCAACTTTCACCATCTCGTAGAGTCAATGCCAAGAAGAATCGCCGCAGTATTGAAGGCAAAAGGTGGTTCAACGAAGTACTGATGGGGTGGTCATAATAATCTGGCCACTCAGTGTATTTACCGTATATACACATACAAGAAAAGCATCTTCAGTGTCTCTCTCTGATTTAAGGTTTATGGAGAATCTAGTCAAATGATGCATTTTCCATTCAAATGCATGGAGCTGCGTTCACATGGAAAGAGCAGCGTTTATCAAGGAGAGGCCACAATTGTCCTGCTGTGCCTGCAGTTCAATTGTACCGGACATGCTGCGTCCAAATCAAAGCAGCACAAGGCAACGCAATGCAAGTCAAAAGCAGCCTTTCAACACACACACACTTCACAGACATGCCAGCCTATAAAAGCAGCCAACGTGCTCATATTGTCAGAGTCTGTTCTTTGCGGCAGATTGTTTGGTTGCGAGCTCGTGTAGTTTGCGACTTTTGTGCGTTTTTTGCATTTTTTGCGTAGTTAATTTCCAGTATGGAGGTTAACCGCTTGGCTTATTTGCCAATTGTGTGGGCCTTGTGGACCGTTGGAGGCATTATAACAACTTATACCCTCACCATTGTCCACGGCCATTACGATTCTTACATTATGTACATCAGGTAAGAGGCCATTGCTGTTTATAATGGGAAGGAGAATTGTATTTAAGAAGATGTATCCACAACATATCTCCTCCCTATTGTAAATAGAATATTATAGGAAGCATTACGTTTTAGGAGCATTAGTAAGGGAAAAGGGAATGTAGCTATAACAGCGAGTACTGAAAGAAATAGAACATTTTTTATTTTTCCTCCCTCTAAAATACTAGATGTCTGGCTGCATCTGGCTTTAAAGTAGATCTATGGGCAAAACCAAACATGACATGTATGATGCAGTCTGCTTTTACATACCGGTAGCAGTGTTTGGTGTTCTAAGTCCCACCTAGAACAGTTGTAACTGTTGATCCTTCCGGCAGATCCATTATTTTTCCGCTCCCTGTGACCGGCTGACAGTTGTCCAGCAAAAGTGACAGCTCAAAGCCATTTGGTAGATGGTCAGCAAAGCTAGTTTGTAATCCCCAGCAGGGGATAGTGACTGCCGCAGATTGGATTGCACTGCTGATTTAGCTTACAAGGGAGGGTCACAACTATGGCACACATTGGGAG
>NW_017308357.1:35357-47919 GCF_000935625.1 Nanorana parkeri | reverse complement strand
CGGCCCTCCAGCTGTGGTGAAACTACAAATCCCATGATGCATCTCTCTCTGGGAGTCATGTCTGTAGCTTTGAGAATCTTGCAATGCCTCATGGGATTTGTAGTTCCATCACAGCTGGAGGGCAGGAGTTTGGCTACCGCTGAGTTAAGCTTTGAGAATGAAAGATGGAAACTGATTGGTTTCCATGTACAGCTGTCCCAGATCTTGTTTGCTCCAATTTTGATACATTCCTCCCTATATGTTTATAATTATATATGATAATTAGACAGCCGAGCAGTTATAGTTTTTTTTTTCCATTTGTATCACTTTATCAGTATATCTTGTATGTCCCTAAGGATTCGTTTATAGTCAAAACTTAGTTCCTTATTTCTTTTTCAAATGCATTTGGTAAACACGATAGAATATATTAAGGATTCGTTTATAGTCAAAAAACGTAGTTCCTTATTTCTTTTTCAAATGCATTTGGTAAACACGATAGAATATAAAAACCCTCTTGTATATAATAAATAATATTGATGGATAATCAAGTTTTACCCGATCCCTGGGCAGTGACTGCAACCTCATTGTCAGTGATCTTCATTGACCATATATGGTATGGCTGGCTGGCTCTGGGAATAGTGGGCGGGGCATCACTAGCTTATGACATCATAGCTATTGATGGGCTGAGGCATCAATAGCTATGACATCACAGACATGCCAGCCTATAAAAGCAGCCAACGTGCTCATATTGTCACAGTCTGTTCTTTGGAGCAGATTGTTTGGTTGCAAGCTCGTCTGTAGTTTGCGACTTTTGTGCGTTTTGTGCGTTTTTTGCGTAGTTAATTTCCAGTATGGAGGTTAACCGCTTGGCTTATTTGCCAATTGTGTGGGCCTTGTGGACCGTTGGAGGCATTATAACATCTTATACCCTCACCATTGTCCACGGCCATTACGAGTCTTACATTATGTACATCAGGTAAGAGGCCATTGCTGTTTATAATGGGAAGGAGAATTGTATTTAAGAAGATGTATCCACAACATATCTCCTCCCTATTGTAAATAGAATATTATAGGAAGCATTACGTTTTAGGAGCATTAGTAAGGGAAAAGGGAATGTAGCTATAACAGCGAGTACTGAAAGAAATAGAACATTTTTTATTTTTCCTCCCTCTAAAATACTAGATGTCTGGCTGCATCTGGCTTTAAAGTAGATCTATGGGCAAAACCAAACATGACATGTATGATGCAGTCTGCTTTTACATACCGGTAGCAGTGTTTGGTGTTCTAAGTCCCACCTAGAACAGTTGTAACTGATGATCCTTCCGGCAGATCCATTATTTTTCCACTCCCTGTGACCGGCTGACAGTTGTCCAGCAAAAGTGACAGTTCAAAGCCATTTGGTAGATGGTCAGCATAGCTAGTTTGTAATCCCCAGCAGGGGATAGTGACTGCCGCAGATTGGATTGCACTGCTGATTTAGCTTACAAGGGAGGGTCACAACTATGGCACACATTGGGAGCCGGGGCCCGCTATTAAAGGAGAACAGAAACGGGAAGGATCAACAGACTAAGACAACCTCAGTCAGAGGAAGAGAGATGGTCCGTGTCTCAGAGAAAGCGACAGTCATTGTCTCAGAGAGAGAGATGGTCCATGTCACAAAGAGAACGCCTCAGAGGGAAAAAGAGATAGACCGCATTAGAGAGAGCGACCGCAGTGGCGTAGTGGTTATCAATTCTACCTTGCAGTGCTAAGGACTCTTTCACACGTGTGGCAAAAAAAGGCGTTGGGGAAGCGTTTTTAATGCCTCTCTGCCGCCTATTAGCGCCCATGTGTGATAAAACAATAGCGACCGCCCACTACAGTTCATAAATGAGCGTCAGCGTTGCGGAAAAAAATAGATTGTATTTTGCAATCTACAGGCATTGCCGCTGGAATAATGCCTCCATTGAAGTCCTTTGAACCGCCTTTTAACGCTTGTTCAACCCTCTAGAGCGTTGGCAAGACTTTAAACAAGCGATCAAGCGCCCTCGGCATTGGGAGGGTGTGCCGATGGGGACAAGGGCCTCTTCCCCCACAACCCTGACCCGGGTCAGGGTTGTGGGGAAGAGGCCCTTGTTCCCATCGGCACGGGGACACCCTCCCAGTGCCTGAGGGCACGTGGCCTGGTAAGGCGCAGGGAGGGAGGGGGGGCGCTCCATGTCCCTCCCCCTTTCCTGCCCTGCCGGGCCAGTGGTCGGATCAAGGGCCTGGTATGGATTTTGGGGGAACCCTACGCACTTTTTATTTGTTTCAACTTGGGGGGTCCCTCTTAAAATTCCTACCAGACCTAAAGGTTTTTTTACCTAATGTCATTTTGCTGCAATGAATTTCGTCCAACAAACGACAGTGAGAGAAACAGAGAAACAAACAGAGAAAGATAGAGGAACAGTGGGTCAAAATGGCCAGACGCTGAAAGTAAAAGCCAGGAGGCTGAATCTGTTTCCTTTGCAAAGTACTGTCTGTATAACCTGTTGGAAAACCTCTGTGAGGGTAAACCTGTGTAACCTTTGAGTGTTTGAATCAATAAAAGGGGGCAAAGAAGCCCTAAAAACAAAACTTAAACGAGTGAAAGTGACCTTAATGCTCTACCGTTTGAAGCCAATGCGCAGAACACGGAAGCGGCCAATATCTTAAAACAAATTTGTGTATGCCCGGAGATAGTTTTTGTATATTCGGGCATATAATACATTTGTTATTTCTAGGGATGCACCGATACCGGTATTTTGGTACCGAGTACCGATAAATTTTTATACCAATTACCCAGATACCAAAGTCCCATTCAGGAAGCCAGGTGGCATGTAATGACTCACCACCTGGCTTCCTGATTAACAACTCCCCTCTTACCTTAGTATGTGCAGCCTGTCAACCCCGGGGCCTCTCCAGCGAGAACGCGGCCTTCGTCCGGTACCCAGCCCAGCCGGAGCCATCCAATCAGGAAGCCGGGCGCCGTCTAATGACGCGACGCCCTGCTTTCTGATTGGCCGGGAAGCTGGCTTCATGCTCCCTCGTCATCTCCTGACAAGAGAGCATGGAGCCGGCCTCCCGGCCAATCAGAAAGCAGGGCGTCGCGTCATTAGACGGCGCCCGGCTTCCTGATTGGCCCCAATAGACTTTGATAGACTGCCAAAAGAAGCGCTACAAAATGTGCACTGTAGCTCAATGTCACTCAAAGTCGCTCAGCTCAAATCAGTGCTGAAAAAAACTTTATTTTGTTGTAGCCAAGTGTGATAGGGGTCTTGCAGTAGTAGAGGGGACACTTCAAGTATGGAGCTCAGCAGAGTGTAGTATGGAGATGTCTGCAGACAGGCAGTCGGCACAGGTAACACTTGTGGCGAGGAGGAGTAGTTTGTACTGAGGGAGCTAAGAAGGGTATTGCAACAGCAAATTAAGAACTGTGAATAGGTATTTATGCTGAATTTCTGGGAGGCATGAGCTGTGTGGGGAGGGGGGTTAGTATCGGATGCAGGGAGTGATGTACTGTGACCAGAAGATGAGAGGGCCAAAGAGGGATGTACTGTGACCATAGTGATGCACGGTGTTTCGTAGTGAGGATGATGAGATGAGGCCTAGGAGGTATGTGCTTTGATCAGGGGGTGAGGTGGCTGGCATGTACCGTGAGTATGGAGAAGGGGGCAAGGCAATCAGGGGAGCATGGCAAACAAAGCAACCAGGACGGCATGTGCTGTTAGTGTGGAGGAGAGGTTAAGGCAAAGAAGGAAACCAAGGGGAGCATGTGCTATGAGTGTGGAGGAGGGGACAAGGCAACCCAGGGGCATGTGCTATGAGTGTGGAGGAGGGGACAAGGCAACTAAAGGGCATGTGCGGTCAGTGTGGAGGAGGGAACACAGCAAACAAGGCAACCAGGGGGACATTTGCTGTTAGTCTAGAGAAGGGGGAAAGGGCAACCAGGGGCATGTTCTGTGAAAATAGGGGTGTGGCTGGGAGGGAATGTCCTGAGGAAGGAAGGGGTGAGCCGACTAGGTAGGGATCTATCGTGAGGCGGGTGGGGGGGGGAGTTAAGTGGCTACAGAGGGATGTGCCATCAGTGGGGTGGGGGTAAGGGAGAAAGGTGGCAAATATCTGCTGTGACTATTATATATGTAGATAAAAACTTAAAAGCTGAATATCAGCCCTACAGTTAAATACATACACGCAACCTGTTTTAGCCAACAGAGGTTGTAATATTCTGTTCAGACAGCCCCCTGCCCCTTTTCTCTCCTGGAAATAAGCAATATTGCCCTATCACCTCCTCAGCATGTCGAATAGGCAACATTGATAAGGTTTTCTACATGCTTGCCCATACTGTAGGAAAGCAGTCGGTGCATGCTGATTGGCCTAAAGTGCTGATTCTGCCTCTCCCAGTCAGAGATCTGCTGTACAAGGGAAAATAGAAAGCAAATATAAATAATGTTTAAATAAATATAATCAGTGCTGCAAAAGGGGACAGAACTGGACCAGCATTTCAAGAATCAGTTATTGACAAAGCACCATTTACCGAGCATGACTCGTGATGCGCTAGAAAAAAAAATAGTAAACACGTGCTCTGTTTTTTCCCCCTTAATTTATTTGTGAATGTTTATTATTCCGCAGACATAGCTGTAATAATATGATTGGAAGCAATTTAATTACGCAAACTGGGTACCTTGAGTTTGTGCCAAGTGGAGGATTTTCGCTGTGACAAATCTGGTGTTATCAGGATCCAAGGCTGATGATTCGGTGTTGATTCTTTCCAGCTGTGACAGGAGACTCAAAATCCGGGAATTGTTTGAAAGGCTACAAAACATCAACAGATAATCAAATAAACATATCAGCATGTTTATTAGCAGTTCAGCTATAGTTCTAATGAAAAGAAAAGATATTGATGTGCACAGATTTGTATTTCCATAATATTATAAGAAGAATCTGGTAACAAGTATAGTGAAGGAAAATGAGCTACCAAAATGCAGCAGCTCGCCATATGCTGACCTTGGGTCACAGGAGGACACTAGTAAACATACTCCTGTAACCCAAAAGAGAAGTAAAGCCAAAAAAAGGATTTGCTTTACTTCTCTTTTAATACCGTGTATCAGAATAAAATTGGATATATTAGCGCGCACACTCTGAATTGATTCCCAGCATTCAAGCACCATCTCATGTACACCACAAGCATTAGGTTTAGATTTGTAGATTCCAATAATTTGTTATATACCATGCCAAGATTACAAAAATAGGACCTGTGCTTGGAATTCAAGGATGTTTAATACCGCAGCAACAAATAGAACATGTGTGCAAAGAATGCACACTGGTAGGGGTTTGTATCTCTGATACATGCTCTGGATTAGGATCAAATATGTCCTTGGTGGTGGAAAAGCCTGCCAAAAAAAAACGTTCCCAGAGATTTGCAGCAGAGCACATTAGCAGACTATGTTATTCTCAGCAATCATCCATCACCTGTTCCAGGTCTTTGGAGCTGCTGTATCAGCTATACAGGCTCACTGGCCTAGTTGTCCTTCTGCTAATACGCAATAAGCTAAGGTGCCAGCCAGGAGCGAATACTAGGTGACACAAGAATATTTAGCACAGCATCATAGGATTTGGGAGATACAACTGTGGGAATGTGTCAAAGTTACATTCTAGCCAAAACAATGCCTTTAAGCTGCTTGCAATATTCAGATTCCTAACAAAACACAGAGATTGACGGGTAGTATAACCCTGCACTCAGGTGTGCTACCCAGCCTTCAGCTGCTGTGTATTATCCACCATGGATATGTGAAAACTAGAACTGCTTCAGGGCTTGTTCACACCATATACAGTGCGTTTCAGCACGATTAGCTGCTGGAACGCACTGGGTCGCATAGTAACCCCACCCCCGATCGGAAAAAATAGTGCTTGCAGCATTGTTTCCTATCGCACTGGACTGCAATGCAGGCACCGATGTGACACGTGTTCTAAAATGTATGCCATTGCCACAGTGCTATAAATACTCTATGAAGGTGCTAGTTGTGAATTAGCATATGCGGCCAATAGTTTAATCATAGCAACTGTCATTTTTACAAATAAGATACGGGAGACCGAGAGAGTCCTGTGCCTTTTGTGATATCTACTATAGGGCACCCGGGGTTCTCAACAATACAGGTTGAGAGGCTCCAGGATGCACGTTGCTGAGCAAGAAAACTGGCTTTTCAGTTTTCTCCAGCACTGATAAACCCTGGTCAGGGTTCTAGAACACGGAGGCTTTTGAGAGACTTGGGTGAGCTGAAGCCTCCAATCCTGGGAACATATTTTGAGGTTGACCAGGACCCATCGAATGTGCAAATCCCTTATGGCACATGTGTGAAACACAAGGCCTGCAGGCCAAATCCGACCCGCCAGGCCATTTCATGTGGCCTGCGCACCTTTCCGGCAGCTGCGGCACCCCCCTTGTCTTGTCTCTGCCCCCACCTTGTCTTAGCAGTCCACAGCAGAAAGTAGGACAAAAGTCCTCCTACAGATCCTGCGCCTCTCGTCTCCACCTCCCCTGGTCTCAGCATTCAGCAGACTCCAGCCCTCCTCCGGTCCTCCTCCAGACCCTGCAGTTTCTGCTTCCCAGCTTGGCCTCAGCTCCCTCCTGGCAGCAGCACAAGGTAAGGGGGGTGCACTGTGATGTAAGTCTTGACTTATGATAGTGGGGTGGGGTGGGGGTCCTCTGGACATCTGCTTACAATTATTAAAATAATATAATTTGATGCCAGCTGAAAAGGAGGGCCACACACTGTTGGTATCGTCCACAAGAAACTTTATGGTTCTGACTGAGCAGTCTCCAATAAAGTTTCTTGTGGATGATAAGAGCAGTGTGCGACCCTCCTTTTCAGACTTCCATCATCTGCTACAGGAGTGCGAGTGGGTTCCGTGCCTGTCTGCACCTGCCCTTCACAGTGCTGCGATGGTTACATACATACTAATATTTATATAGAGGGTTATTCACTAAAGAGCCAAAAGGATCCAGCCGTAGATTCGGCTGATCCTTCGGCCACCGGAGCCCTTCGGTTCAGTCTGTTCGGTTCAGTACAGCAGCCGAACGGCTCAGCCGAGACAAACGCATATGCTTCAGCTCGGCTGAGACGTAGTGACCGTGATGTCACGGCTGGCTCCGTCAAGTTGTTGTCATTCAATGACAGCCCAGCTTCCTCAAGGACACTGGGCTTTCTTTACATGACAACAACTGGGTGTTTATATTTTGCCGGCATCCGTCAGATTCTTTATTCTGCGGCGGGAGTCCATAGCCTGTGGTCAGGTCGGCAGCGTCAGGTTTTTTTTAATTTCGCAGAGTCATAGTCGTCGTGGACAATGCTGGACGTCGTGATTGACCTTGGGATTACGTTGTGGGATCAGTTTTTTTTTTTTTTATACAATAAAAGGCCTTGTCAAAATCCTCTGTTGTGTTTTTATTTTATTTAACCCTTTAGTGAAAACCCATTCACAAGGAGGGGGGCACCCTTGTCCCCATCAGCATGGCGGGACCCTGGAAAAGCACTCTCCCAGTGCTTATATATGCAAAAACCTAAAGGGCCTGGTATGACTGTTGGGGGGAACCCCATGCATTTCTATTTTTTTAAATAGAGGTCCCTCCTAACTTTCCTTTTTTTACATTTATAAAAATTTTGTTTCCATTTTTTTTTTAATTCTGTTCGCTACCACGCTATTCACTCACTGACGTTTGGACCCTATGAGAATAGGGGCAAACGGCAACGAGTGAACCGCCCCAGCTTCGCTCAGCCAATCCAAATGTTGGTACACAGGATGCAAGTATACTGTGAGTGACACAAACATGTACCTTGGACTACTATGTCACTAAAGTTACACTGTAAAGAACAAATTGCCCTGCAAGGGAGATAATAAATACATCTCTCCCTGAAAAAGAGCTTGAAAACTCTTCACCAAGATATCCAGGATACAAGACACAACATTGATACATATATCGGCAGGAGGAACCACTCAACACTCTGGGGGGGACATGAAATCTAATACTCCCCAAATTAGCTGCTTTGTGATCGCGCATGAAACACACACGAACATGCACACTTCAATGCGCATTCATGATGCGTGCACAAACCCGGAACGTGTTTGCATTGCCATTACTAGGTAATGGCTCCCCAAATGTGGCAGAGCAAATGCGGGTTTTCCCTGTGCATTTGTGCGGGGGGTAAACGCAGAACGCATCATGCCAGATTTGCGTTTGGCGCATGTTCAGCAACCCAGTGGGAATGAATGAGGACGCGCGCCGAATGTGGGAAACTCCCGCAAACATACAGGAACGGGTTTTCCCGCGATGCCCCAGTGTGAACAGGGCCTCAGGTGATGATTAGAGGTGTGCAAAAGGAATGGTGGGTATTTACCATCTTCATTGAGGGACACCTTTAATACACTGATTTTAGCTACAGATTTGATTTAACCGGTAAAAATAAATTCTGCGACAACGTGGCAGAATTATACTGCACTGCATTGTGCAGTATAATTCATAACAGTTGATCATTTCCAGTTCATTGAATTCTTTTTAAGTGAGTTATTCATTCCTAGAAACATTCTAGTATGTAGCGTTCTGCTAGTACAGGAGCTCGAATACGTTAGGCATGAAATGCTCATGGCCTGTTTCCAGATATCACCTCTTAGTAGTCCACAGTAAAGCACTAACAAACACCTTCATTAAAAAGGGACATTAAAGTCAAAAGGTTTTTGAGCTATTTCATATGCTGATGAAATCACTTACAATGGAGGCTGCTTCTTGATGTTTTGAAGTTTGTTTCCTGCAGAATCATGTCCCAATATCCTGTTTTAGGGGGGATCCTTCCCCTTGCAGTGTCCTATGGAGCTACCCTTGTGTGTGCTAGTAAGCCGTGTGTGTGTCTCCACAAACACCCATGCACATAATGTCAATACACTCCCGTGCAGGGGTGGCCCTAGCATTTTCACCTAAGGTAGCAGAGGAAGGGTTGTGTGCTGATGATGAACGCTAAATCAGGAAGTGTACAGCCAACATAAAGATTTCTCCGTTTCTCTGTATGTTGAATAAGTTGTATACCAGACTTAAGACCTAACAAAATGACAAATGTCATGTGGTACACTCCAGAAAGGCATTTGCTCTGCGGTCTTGGCAAACGCAGTCAAATTCCTAGTTAGCAGTAGCAAAATGTGTATCACATACAAGAATAAAGCCAAGACACATACAGGTGCCAAGTATTTATTAAAGTAGACAATTTCTTGTTGTGACACAAACTTCATGTGCCGCCGACAGGAATTACACAGCATCGACTGCAAGTTTAATTAAATAGCTGCTCTGATGCAAACGACAGTTAAGTAAAATGATTAATTGTGGGCAGAAATGAAATAAAATCGTACTGTAACCGTGTCATTTTACCTGCACTGGAGTTTCCATTACCGTTACTATTAACAGACAGGTAATTATCAAATCCTACCGAAAATTAACTTTAATGTGCCTTGACACGCAACATTTTTTACAGTCCATCGGATAACAAATGAACATATGTGAATACAGAGTAAATGTTGAGGTCAAAGCACTATATGGTGTGGTAGAAAATCTTGATTAGATACTATCTAGCTGATCCCCAAATTGCAATTGCGTAAGCACTAGGAATTCATTTACTAAATCATTGAGATAAATTCTTGCTGATTCAACTGGAAAAAAGAAGAGCATATACATCACCCAAGTATTGCACACAAGCAAACAAGTGTGGAGGCAATTTCCTTTGCATAAACCAATTCAAATTTGCTTCTGGATTACTTAAAAATTGATCTCTTGAAAAACCTAGAATTAGAGTTCACCTTGCATTGGTTTGACTTCAAGTAAAAGTGTTCCTTCAACAAAACTAGTAGCCATGGCCTCCTGAACCTGCACAATGAGGCTTCACACACTTTAGTAGGACCACACTACCAGACTAGGGATGCATGGAATATGACCCTATGCAAATATACTTCGGCTCACTACACAGGCATGGTCACCACTGAAGGAGATAACCTCATCCCCTTGCACCCCTATCAAACTTGCTGACCTCATCATCCTTCCTCATGGAGTACACTTTCCTCCGTGACAAGTCCCATTCACATCAAACCTATGCAACACCACACTCCTCCCATTAGCCATGCACACCTTCTGGGTCCCACCATGCCCTCTAGCAGCTTTTACGAACAGGAAGCCAAAAAGCCTTCAGCCCAGATGACCTAGGAGAAGCATGGAGAACAGCAACTGTAGGTATCTTGAGTCTAAAGTAAGCTATACATGGTGCAAATTTTGTCTGGTTCTTAATGAACCGGCCAAATAGTGCCCCCGTCAGCACCCTTCCTCCCGGCATCCCTCGATCAGCTGGTCAACAGAGCAGGTTGGATTACCCCATTCATTCTCATAAGCATTGAAAGAGGAATTGGTTAGATTTTCTTCGTTCAGGCTGCAGGTTGAACAAAGAAAATATAACCATGTAAACCCAGCTTAAGTAGCATTGCTACTAATGTTTCCTGGACACCTTTAGGTATTTGCTAACTTCACATTGTGCCTAAACCTTTGAAAATGACTGGCTTTATTTATATAACAGGGTCTCATTTCAGTAACAGTACTCCACTCCTCCAGTTATTAGGTGATCTTTTATATACAGAAATGAAATCACACAACCAGTTAATGGTCCAGTAATAAGAAGCCAAGTCCCTCTAAGGAGATATCCGTTATTAAGAAAACACAAATGCTGGGTTAAAAATATCATTTTCAGAGCTCAAGTTAGCCAATACCATATTTAGTTATAGAAATGAATACTGACAAGGGATCTGAATTTAGCTCAATTATGGTCTTTTAGCCAGAATTCCCATACTTAATCCTGCTAGATACTGCTGAAAACAGTAAAATCGTTGGTGTTCCAGAACGACAGTGCCGGGACTGTCAAACATAAGATATGACTGATGCATACACTGCTGACACTCCTAGTAATCTTTGTTATAAGAGTAGACACTGACACCTGAAGTATAAAACACACTGACAACACTTTTCATGTGTTCACAAAGAAGTGCCTGGCACTCAGCTAATTTTTCCAAAGGACGCCCATTGGTAATAAACCAGACCTTTTGTCATTCGCTTGCTTTATATGCAGGAAGATAAATATGGGGCAGGGATTATGTGTTACCACTTTAGGGAATAGAGGCAGACAGAACGCAATCTCAATTAATTTAACATGCATTACAGAAATAAAAGCTGCCATTGTTTAATCAAAACAAAAGGTTAATGAAAATGTTCAGGCTTTTCAGGTTTTAAAGTGCAACTCCACCCTTCTGACAAAGAAGGCAGAGTAGATAAATGATCAAGGGCTCCATTGTGGACTTATTGGTCTACTTATTTGTACAGACCGAAAAATATCTAATTTTCTACATTTGAAAAATGTTTTGGATGAACTGCAGACAAGTGGTCTAATATTCATACACAGCGCTAAAACAAACCTCTGCAGCTATGCACCCAAAGTGCTTACAGGCAAACTACAATGGTCTTCAGCTGCTGTTACTTGGTTTTCAAAGAGACACTAAACTCAGGAGTTAAGCCTTAAAAATACATTTAAGTAACTTAACTATTAACAAAAATGAACTTTATTTATGTATCACTCAGCTGTAGATCCTCAAATCATCTCTGAATTGGTGCAGACACTGTCCTTCCTTCTGGAGGGGGACTACTTTTGTTCCCCATGGTCCCTCTGTGTGTTATAAAGTAGTCACCGCTCCAAGCCAACTCTCATGATGAACTACAATCTCATGTTTAGCTAGTTAATTTGTGCTGAGATTGTAGTCCATCACGGGAGTGAGCTTGGAGCGGTGGCTACTTTACCACACACGAAGGGACCATGGGGAACAAAAGTAACCCCCCTCCAGAAGGAAGGACAGTGTCAGCACCAATTCAGAGATGATTTGAGGATCTACAGTCGAGTGATACACAAATAAGCAAAACAAATGGCAAATGCACTTATCAACTTGTTACCAGCTTTACAGCAAGGTGCACATGGAAGGGCCTTATACAGTAAAACAGCAAAATGTTTTCCCAGCACACTCACCAGCCAGCATGCAAAAAAACTTGTCTCACCGCTAAGGTTAAAAACAGAGGTTTTAGATACACGTCTTCTGCAGAAAGTGTGAAAGCTGCACAGCCGCGTCAAGGCACCTCTAAATAGTACGGTAGTTTAAAGTACTAGTAGTTCATAGGTTAGAGTTAGGACCGCACTATTTAGAGGTGCCTTGACCTGGCTGTGCAGCTTTCACATTTTCTGCAGAAGACGTTAGCGGTGAGACAAGTTTTTTCTGCATGCTGGCTGGTGAGTGTGCTGGGAAAACGTTTTGCTGTTTTACCGATACACAAATAAGGACACATTTTTGTAAACAGTTAGGGTACTTGAATGCATTTTGTTAAGGTTTAACTCCTCAGTTTAGTGTCACTTTAAGTATGTAGCATTTTTTAACTGATGTTTTGCCTATATAAATATACCAGCTGTATTTTACAAATAAACATTTTAAAGTGGACGTTGCACTCCATGTCTGCTTTTGATCT
>NW_017308357.1:6604-34644 GCF_000935625.1 Nanorana parkeri | reverse complement strand
CTGCCCCCCCCCCCCCCCCCCAAGCTCTTGCTGAAAAAAAAAAATCTGTAGGGGAACAAAGAAAAACACCAGCTTCCATAGTGCAGGGGTGGAATTATCCTCCCGGCAAGATCCTGTATAAGGTTGAGTACTGCAACATTTCGTGAGAAGACGCTGCAGGACAGTGTAGGATCATTGAAATTTAGGCCACCCAACAGGCCATTCCCCAGGATCTCTCCAAAAAGGATGATGTCACCTTTGCCTAGGCCTCATGAACGGGAAAGGGGAGTATATTATCTTTTTTTTTTCCTTAATTTATATTCAACATTTTAGCAAAAGAAAGGAGGTCACATTTAAAAAGCAAACCTTCATTATATATGCAAAATGCAATAACCCTATAGACAGATGGGGCTGTCTTGGAAGCCCCTGCCATGAGCACCTCGGGTCCATTGTCCATGGCATGCAGTACCCACGAACCGGGGAGGTGCCTGCTCACTAGCACGAAGGCCTGGCTTAAAACAACAAACATTACGATGTCCTGTTTGGCCGGAGGAAACACACAAAAAAAAAAAAAAACTAGGTATGCAAGGCTTGTGCTCTTTTTTTTATTAGGTGTGGGTGATGAGTTTCCTGTTCCGGTGGGAGGAGCCTATCTCTCTGATGTTGTTTTGGAAGGTGACTAGAGAAAAAAGGGATTTGCAAAATATTATAGATTTTCTAACGCGATAACACAGTAGACGACAATAAAAACCAACCAAGATGGTTGGTTGTTGGTGCTCCAACTATATGTGCCTTACTGTTTGCCTATTACTGCAATGGGCAGCCTTACTAACCAATACTAAGGGACATCTAATTAAAAGGGGAAGCTTGGTTGTTTTTTTTTTTTGCAGTATAGAGCATCCAGCAATTGGGGGACCAAAGGTGCTGTGGCAGCAGATAGGAAGCAGAATGCTAGCACCTTGAGATGTCTGAAAACTGGTCAATGTGGCAGCTAGAGACCCTTTATGTTTCCTTCACGAAGTAACGTGTGTAGGTGCTTAAACAGAAACAAAGTAAGAAACACAATGGCAAGGAAGGTTATGTTCTATCTTCATCATATATTCACGAGTACAGTGATCTTTTATGTGCACTTTTACCTTCCGTTATATAGCAATAATAAAAGGCTTATCTCGAATAAATAATCCCATATTCAAAGAAGGCTAGATCATATTGCTAGGGAATCCACTTAAGATGTTTTATCTTACCCCCTCTAAAGATTCTTATTAAGGGACTCTAAAACTTGTGCCAGTTATTATAAAAACATTGCATAACAAAATCAAAACACATTGTCATCATCTACAGAAGGACGATGGGTGAATTTAAACTCTATTAAATAGGATCTTTGTCTCTTCCAATGCTGCTGTATAAACAATGTCTTGGATCCCATTGCTGCAGACACAAACAAGAGGAAAACCCTGCTCACTGTTATGACGCAAAGAGCAAACATCTGCTCAGCCAGTAGCCACCATTATAAATGATCACATCCATTTTTCCTAAACGCAGAGACAGACTCATTGCCAGAATGTGCCGTGTAAGACATGAAAATGGAACATGCTTATTAATTGTGCTTTATCAACAAGGCATAGCCAAGCAGACCATGTGTCTAAGCACTTACTCTAAATTGGAAATAAACACAAAACAATACCAGCAAACTGAAATGGGTTTAAATGTATTCCACGTTTAATAATACCGCAGGGAAATTCATAACCATAATTTTAGGTTTTCTTCTATAAAATACAGATTAAAGAAATCTCCATTATAGTCTATAACAAAACTGTAAATGCTATACATAACAGAAAATGGTGCCAATGTGCACCAACCATTTTTGGGCTCAATCATATCAGAAGTATGTTTAATATCTCCTATTCAATGACAAATCACAGTATATTTTCCAAACACAAGCAGCATTATGGTGAGAAAGTGCCGTATTGATCCAGTAAGGGACATAGGATTCTGAAACAACTGGGTTATACTGAGGCCTACAGGAGGATTGGACACTAGTAACAAATAAAATTCCAAAAACTGTAGGTCAGCCCTGGGTGCTATAGCCGCACCTACTTCCACCATGTCAGTTTTTGTCTTAGGGGTATGGATGCCTTTCTTAGCACTTCTATTTTCAAGACCCTTTTCTTTGAACTTTTTTCAAAAGCTGCTGAAGGGTTTGGAATGCTAGTCTGGAAGTCTCACCTGTGTAGTTATCCAGCACAGTATAATCCCAGCTGACATGCTTGTGGATATTTCTGTGACAGCCCTGCACTGTGTTTTTGCATGGCATGCCTGAAAGCACCTTGTGTACTGGATTCTGTTGTATAGTGCATTCCACTCTATCTGGTCTTTCACTGCACTTACTGAGTTGTCATCACCATCACTCGTAATATGTTGATCTTGAGTTGGGTATCCTCCTGCCCAGATTATGTGATCACCCCTTGGGGCCCCATACTACACCTCTAGGGCTTGTTCACACCAAATGCAGACCAGATCTGCATGAGTTTCTGCACACGCAGTGCAGTGTGTTATACTGCGTTTTTGATACGTTCTGGGCCGTTTTTTTTTTTTTTTTAAATAATTTTTTTTTTAGTTTAAAATGTGCTTTCAGTGCGTTCCAGGGCGTTTGCATGCGCTTTTGATGCATTTGCATGCGTTCCAGAGCAGGTAAAATAGGGCCTGCTGCAGTTTTTTTTGCCTGCTCTGGTCCTGTTCTGAAACGGAACGCTGCGATGTAAACTGGAGCTAAAAATACCATTGGAATACAGTGGACGCAGTTTTGCTCCTGGAACGCGCTTGGTGTGAATAAGGCCTTACAGTGTTTTGCTGTTCTGCAGCCCCAGTCTTGGGAAATTCTAGCACATGCGGTCGTCACATGGGTCTTGTTGTGCACCCTTTGATTGTGAAACGGACAGTCATGTTTGTGTGTCTTGATATGGACCCCGTGGAGGTTCTGCCCGGACCGCGGTCGCCTACCTGCGCTTGGTTATGGCAAGCTGACAGGGCATACACCCTCCTCTGGGGCCAGTGCATTCACTTCCAGCCATAACTCAGTGCAGGCTCCCCCTTTTGCTTCAATCATTGGCTGCTAGGACTGATGGCTTCCTAGCAACCAATGACATCAGACAGGCAGGGCCAGCGCCTCAACTACAAGTGAACTGGGCAGCCCCCCAGGTCACTTGTACCGTGTTTTCCCGAAAATAAGACACTGTCTTATATTTTTTTTGGCTCATAATACACACTAGGTCTTATTTTCGGGCTAGGTCTTATTTTTTATTTTAATGTACAACAAATCAAAATAATGCAAATCAAAATTAAATAATCCAAAATGGAAAGTCAAGAATAGGGTGATCAGGGCAATCAGGGTTGCTGTACCTTTCCAAGAGCAATTTGGTAACCAATCGCTGGCCAGAATGGGGGAAACGTGCTGTCACTATCTATTCCTCACAGGCAGAGAGCATTTGGTATGACTCCGCCTGTGACAGGAGTCGGCGCTATAAAGGAAGCATTGGCTTATGCGGCTCTGCTCCCTCCGCTGCCGCCTCACTTCCTCTAGTGCTGGCTTCGTTGGCACCGCCGATTCTCAAGTTCCCCCTTATGCCACCACCAGCCCTGGGAAAGGTCACAACTAGGTCTTATTTTCGGGGTAGGCCTTATATTTTAGCAATTCCCAAAGATAGTACTAGGTCTTATTATCGGGGTAGGTCTTATTTTCGGGGAAACAGGGTAATAGCCAGGATCGTGCCGCTATTACAATTTGCTCTTGGTACTGCTTGGTAAAAACGGAGCATGGTGAATGTAAGGGACATTAAAGCCCCTGGGGCTAGCCAACAGTTTGTCCTTGTTTTTAGTGTCCTTGCCTCCTGTAGGTGGCAGTATAACCCAGTTTTGTAACCCTGTGTGACTCAAGGGACTCCGAAAAAGAGCATGGAACCCTATGATCATTAAAAGTACAATCATCTGTTGGACAGGATGCTAAATGTGTTGGAAATTTAATACCTCTATGGCCTCAATAACACATACTACACAGTGTTCCTACAAAAATGTTATAGGACATTTATAGGTCCTGACCTACAAATAGATTTTGTTTGAGTATGGTTGATTTTACTGGTACACATGAACACTAAAGCAGTATTTCTTAGGCACTCCTTATGAATATGGAATTTGTATTTGACTATAAAGAGCAGCTGTTCCAGTATGTGCTGTATCATGCTCTGCAGGAAAGGACGGACCACAAACCATTATACTGTAAGCATTTTATTGCTTTTCTTAGGCTGCATAAGCACTACCACTTCTCGTATTCAATGATTTTTCCAGAACACTCACTATACCTATTTAATAACCAAAGAATGTTCATCAGTTTGGTATTCAGTCTATAGCTCATGCAGTTATTTTTCACATACATTATTGCAGTCTGCAATCACATAACTGCACAGCTCATTTAATTCCATATTTAATTGCCTTTTGGTTTAATATGCTAAAAACTATATGATAATGCTTTAGAAGATTAATTTGCTTAGGAGCAACAGGGGGAAAAAAAGCTACATATATTTCACAACAGACAACCCCAAAATCAGCCTTATGTTGGGTGAACAGCCAGCAGCTATCAACCAAGAACATTCATCCCACCCATTAAAAACCCACCCTGAGAACATTGATAAGGAATGCCTGCAAAAGCTGTTTAATGCCCACAGACATCTAAATCTAACCAGGTTCAGCAGGATCAGGTGATGCCCACCTAATGTCTATGGGTACCTCAGTGCAATGCCAAATGGATGTACTGCACTCCATGCTCATAGACAACTAAATCTAACCAGGTTCAGCAGGACCAGGTGATGCCCACCTAATGTCTATGGGTACCTCAGTGCAATGCCAAATGGATGTACTGCACTCCATGCTCATAGACAACTAAATCTAACCAGGTTCAGCAGGACCAGGTGATGCCCACCTAATGTCTATGGGTACCTCAGTGCAATGCCAAATGGATGTACTGCACTCCATGCTCATAGACAACTAAATCTAACCAGGTTCAGCAGGACCAGGTGATGCCCACCTAATGTCTATGGGTACCTCAGTGCAATGCCAAATGGATGTACTGCACTCCATGCTCATAGACAACTAAATCTAACCAGGTTCAGCAGGACCAGGTGATGCCCACCTAATGTCTATGGGTACCTCAGTGCAATGCCAAATGGATGTACTGCACTCCACACTCACAGACATCTAAATCCAACCCTGTTCAACAGGATTAGGTGATGACTGGCTATGGTTGCAATGTTAAAGGCATGTACTGCACTCTACATCTGAAAATTGAAATCAATACGACTGAAAGCAATACGTCAGCAGGTACTATGTGGTTATGTTACAAAAACATATGTATATACACATCTCTTGAAAGGATTAGAGATTACCTTTCCCTTAGGCCCGATTCACACCTAGGCAACAGTGTTTTTGCATGGAGAAATGCGTTTTTTGCGCATACATTAAGTCACAGGTTTTTATGAGCAGATCGTGACACATTGATGTAAATGGCAAAAACGCTCGCGAACGCACACAAAACCAATTGCAACGAGCGTTTTCAAGCATTTCCTATTGACTCTATAGGGGTCATAAGTTCATGTACTTTTTCCAGCGACAGGTGTTTTTCTTATTGCGACAAAAAGCTCAGGTGTAAACAGGGGCCATAAGTATTAATAAGATTTTTCAGGGGAAGCTTTTTGTTGCGCTGAATCAGCTGCGACAATACGCTCATTGTGAACCAGGCCTAATACAAAACATTCATCACTAGTGTGAAGATGGTCATACTAAAGACATTGCTTTGGGGGGGGGGGTTTGTCAACGTGCCCATGTAACTGATGCTGGCAGATCACATTTCCAATACCTGTGAAATACAAACGTTTTGTGTACAATGTACGGCGCATGCACCATGCATTACATATACTCAGTCCAGCCCATGAGTTACATCATCAATAGACCCCCCAATAGCTGAAGAGGACTGCAAAACAAAATGTGTAGGTGACCAAAATCATAACATAGTATGGACTCTATTCATAATGCCAAGTATAACTTATTGTGTTATTATTGTGTTATTTGTAGCCCTGTGACTCATTTTTAAATCACATTGTATTCAGCAGAAATTATCGGTCGCTTTTGTTTTTAAATAAGGATCCTTATTCTGGCGAGTTAGCTTAAAGAAAAAGTAATTCCATACAAGTGACTGTTAATTAATTATTTTGTGGTTTTAAATGTTGTTAAAAGGTCCACTACAACAAAAACATTGCATACTGTTGACTGTATGTGGGTAATACCTGCAATAATAGCATTCAGCATAAGAATACCTTTTGTTTTATTTCACTTGCTTTTTTTTATATTTTTCTCCACCTCTGCCATGCTGTCCAACAAAAAGTGACAGTTGGAGGAGTTGGGACAAGCTTACTGACAGGGGTGCAACAGCAATTTAAAGCTGGCTTCACACCTCTACTTTGTGGTATCACTCTTAGCTGGATTTAGACTTTAATTTGTTTTGGAAAACTAAAATGTCCATTGTAGGCAACCATATCTACAAGGTGGCAACACTCCAGTGATTTTTTTACCCAAAGTTTTATATTATAAAACAAACAAAAGATACACTACATGTTGCAAAATGGGACAGCATATCAACTATATAAATGGAACAAACATTAAAGGCCCCTTTCACAGGGGCTGATCAGGAGAGGATCCATGCACAGATCCTCTCCTGATCAGCGGTACGGATCAGATGTCACAGATGTGACATCCGTGTCCATACCGTTTTTTCCTCCATCTTGCGATGGAGAAAAAAAAACTGAAACTGTCAGACCCCATGTGTGTCCATGGGAAATCTGATATAAACAGACATGTGATCGTCTGCATCAGATTACCCCCCATCCAGCACTATCCTCTTTGTCAAAACGGAACGCTGTTCTGTCCGTTTTATCAAACCCCGCCGGAGCCGGGGGGGGTGGGGGGGGTGGGGGTAACTGGGTGTAAATGGACGCTCGTCCATTTATACACAGCTGCCCATAGACTAGCATTGGGCATCCGATCAGGTCTGCCTAAAAAAACTGACAGGCAGACCAAAAGCGGAGCGGCCGTCTGAAAGGGGCCTAACAATATCAGGAGACTTGTCTGGGGCATTCGATTAGGAGACTTGCATTCGGCAGCCGATCGGGTCTGCCTAAAAAACTGACAGGCGGAGCCAATTAGAGCGGCCGTCTGAAAGGGGCCTAAAAATATCAGGAGACGTAGTTTACTGGGAGCACAGCGCCCTAACTCAATACTTCTTTCAAGAGCCAATTCCTGATGCAAGCAGAGGACTGGCTATTGGGGGGAGTAATGCAAAGATATCAAAATGCCTTGAGTGGAGGTGCGTGGCGTTCCTCAGCAGATTGCATTTGCATGCAGACGGCTCTGTGCAATGTCCACATAAGATGCCGAGCCTCCATGACTGAAAGAACTGAAAGCCAATAAATGAAAAGGCTAGATAATACTGGAGGGCCTCCAGCCAGGAAATGAGATGGGCTCTACCTTACTTGCTGCGGGTTCTAATGTACATTGTGAAAAGCTCTCAGTGTGCAGTGATATCAGAGTAATCAATCTCAGTACAGGAGAGGAACATGTACAACTGTGTAAGACGGAAGGGAAGGCTTGCATTCGACTTTAAAGAAGAACTCTGGGGAAACTTTTTAATAACACTTGCAGTGGGGCTACCTCCACACTGCAAAGGTTAACTGCTAGTTTATGTCTAGGTGCCAAAAAGTTATAACTAAACTAAGGTTATAGTCACCTTAGGGAGGCGTAAATACTATAAACTCCTGCAGACACATTTTGTATTAACCAATATTTCACTTTATGAAGGAAAGGCCACCTAATGATTTCAATATATCTTAGGGACTCCAGTGATGAGATCTGTCCATGCAGGTACAAACCTCTTCAGGATCCATGGCAAAAATATCTCACTAGAAGCAAATGACAAGCCAAGTCATTCCGCCACACTCAACCTATAACTTCGATAACACTGTTTACTGTAACTTTATGCAACTTTATGCATTTATTAGATCATTTAAAAAGGAGTCATCGGAACAGTGATCTCTAGTAGCTAAAATGTAATCAATCACATTTTATATTTCATCAGTCAGAGCAATCAAAGCTTGTTACTGATTGGCTGCTATGGCGTACTATACTCTACACCAGTGGTTCTCAACCTGTGTAACCGCAGGACCTACATTTGTCCTTGGTCATTAAGTCGCGACCCAAGTCGCACTGCTATAGAACACAAGGCAGTAGGGTACCACGTGTTCCGGTGCGGGCGTACACACTCTGGGTTGTGGTGTGTTTGGGGTACCATTCAAATGAATTGCACTGCAGAATGTGATGTCACTCCGGTCCAAGCACTTCTATAGCACATGTGAGGGAGCTGTAAGCAATGCACGTATGGATAGAGCTCGCTCAAGGATATACCCCCATCTCAAGTGGACACTCGGCGCCAGGCAGCATATTTTGAATGGCTGGTTGGTGTGAGAACCGAATGCTGTCCTAGGGGGGAGGAAGAGGAGCCTTTGACCTAGAAAAATGGAAGCCATGCAGCAATCCACCGAAGATGGGGTCGCGACCCACTTTTGGGTCACGACCCACCAGTTGAGAACCAAGGCTCTACACAATATTCTTTGCTTTCGGATAGTCCCTGACATGGCAGTAAATCTGCTTTCAATATACCATACTGGGCAATAGTTTTCACTAACATATATTAAAAGGGTGTCCATGGTCAAAAATTAAAAAATAAATATGTATGTCTATATTGAATTCCATAATTACAATCCCACTGCTAATAACCATATCGATCTAGAATTTTGAAAACTTATTGAAGATGCCCATGGGATGTATTTCCTTAGTGCAGTGGCGCAATGTCACTCAGCCCTGTGAAAATACACTTCCTTGTGTCACCACTCTAACTAAGCCTACCTTCACTGGGAACTGCAACTCAGCGTCTGGACAATGTAACACTGACATTAAAACGTGTATCAACATACATTTCACATTGCTTGCTGGAAGCAATGCATGATGGACTATGTAGTCTTGCTAAATCAAGATTGTAGGGCTGCAGCCAACAATTATTTTCATAGTCGATTAGTTGCCAGATTATTATTTTCTTCGATTAATCGATTGCATAAATAAATAAAAAAAATCATCTCTCTCTCCTCACTGGGAATCCATGAAGTTGTTGATAGTGATGGGCAGATTTCGTCTGGAGGCAGCACTCACTACTTCTTCAAGTAAGCTTTAAATTGTATTTTTAAAAACCAACTTTAGTATTTATTCATATATTATAACAATGCTGATGTTATAACAGGATAGTATATACTGGGACTTTACAACTCCTTTAGGTATGCGAAACGTATTGCCCAAGCATTTGAATATATATATATATACAGGGCTCGTGTCTACCCCCAAGGGGCCTTGCAATCTAATACCCACAACATAGCTTAATACATAAGGGGAGTACATATGTTTTGCTTTTTTGGAGAAAACTAGAGCAGCCACTCAAACTTGAAGCGAACATAAAACCCCAATGCATATTTTGTCCTTGGTAGAAATCAAGCCCAGGACTCCACTGTTGCAAGGGAAGACTGGTATTTCCGCTCTTACTTTTAATTTACAGTTTTGTCCAGAAACCTTTTTTAAAATATTTTTATAAACAGATAAATTATGTTGGGCACACCTATAGAACGCAGAACAAAAATACATGTTGTTTTCAAACCATATTTTGTTTACACACAGAAAAATTTGTTGGTTGCCCTTCAGCTTATTGAAATAATGCTTCATTCTAGGGATGCACCGATACCAAGTACGGTACAAGTACAGATACTTTCCCAGCTCCAAGACTAGACTAGAGAAAAAAATTCAAATGTTAGGAGGCAGCTGTCATTTGTAAGGAGCACACGGAGCTCCTGGGATTTGTACATCTCTGTTTTAATGTACGATTTGTTTTTATAAATAAAAGGGATGCACCGATACCAGTTTTACAAGTACAAGTACTGGCTCTGGAGCGCCAGAGCCAGGTCCCAGCTGCAACCGCTGCAACCCTGGTAGTTCTCATAAAAATGCCAAGTATCGCACTGGTGTCTGAACTGGTATCAGTGCATCCCTACTTCATTCCTCCTAAAAAGTGGTGAAATTAAAAGAAATTGTAGAATGTGTCTACCTGCATGACTATGGTATGTCATAGAGTAAAGCAAAGAAAGTGTGAACGGAGAAAGATACCCTAAAACAGCCTGGGCAGATTTGTTGGCAACCCTAGAAAAGCACAGGGTGCCTTGAATCTGTGCAGCACACAACATAATCTCAAGAGTATCAAAGACTTCTGGAGTGAAAAGTATTGGCCAGTGTTAGAAAGCTCTGTCGCAGGTCATGGGTCCTCCAACAGGATAATGACCCAAAATATGCAGCTCAAAACAGCAAAAAAGAATGGCTAAGAACAAAATATTGGGCTATTCTGAAGTGACCTTCAATGAGCCCTGATCTGAATCCTATGAAAAGAGATGAAACATGCAGTCTGGAGAAGACACCATTCAATATTGTCGGTACTCTTCCATCAAAACAGAAGAACCCACAATTTTCTGAAATAACTTGAAACTGACAAAAGTAAATCGTTATCCATAATTGTTTATTCCATATGTAATAAAAATCCGACTTTACTTTTGATTCAACAGAATATTTGAAATAATAAAATAAATATGAATGGGCATGGACAAAATTGACCCTTAATCGAATATTTTTTGAACAACAGAGGGAATCACTGCAAGCTCTCAAAGAGACTTCAGCACCTGCCAACAGGTAGTTTGGTCAACTCTTCTGGAGTAAACTGCTCCAGCTGTTGTAGGTTCGAAGGGCGTCAGACTGCATTTCAGCTCTTTCCATAGAGGTTCCATAGGATTCAAATCAGGTCTCATAGAAGGTCACTTAAAAATAGAGCAAAGTATTGTTCTCAACTATTCCCGAGTGCTTTTAGTTGCATGTTTTGGGTCAATATTCTATTGGAGGACCCATGACAGGGACTGAGGCAGAGTTTTCCAACACAGGACAAGACGTTTTGCTCCTTGATGATCTTGGGATTTCTAATTGTGCCCTGCACAGATATATTGCCAGACACAGAAGAGCAGTCACAAAACATAACGGGGTCTCCTTATAGTTTCAGAATAGGCACGGTGTTCTTTTTTTTCTTTAAATGCTTCATTCTTCTTTCATCTGTGAACATAGACTTGATGTAACTTGCTAGAAAGCTCCATCTAGCAGCAACAATCTCACTTGAATAGCCTTCCTCTCCTCCATAGTTTAGTAGCTGCTGATCTCTGTTCCTCATTTTCTCTATTGGATAGAAGTGTGCAACTCCCTGTCATACAATCAGCTCTGTTACAGATCAGTGCAGGAGAAGAGGTGATGAGGACCATTACTCAGTCGTGTGATCTAATAGAAGCACTCAAGGTATCTAAACACTTCCTAAGCCATACACTGGAAGTCTAGCTGGAAATATGAGCAGCCAGATCATAATTTACCACAAGCTGCCTCTCACCTCTCTGATGGACTTCCCCATCTCATATAAATGTTTAGTAAATAATGATATATCTGATAACACATGGATGGCACTCACCATTTTTCTGTGGGCACTTTTATTTTATTCATCTTGACTCTGTGTCTTTATTTCACCATTGCATTCCCTGAAAATGATAAAACATTTTAGAACTTTACCAAATCATACAGTCATTGATATAAATTAATGTTATTCAAATCTGAGGGCCCATTCACACCACATCCAGATCATCTCCAGACTAGAGCGTTTCCAGACCCAAAATGCATCCTAATGTATCCCTATGCTATTTCTGGCCTCTGTTCACACCAGCACAGTCCGTTCCAGACCAGACCAGACCAGAAAAATACTGCAGGTCTCATTTTGTCTAGTCTGGAATGCACTGGAACTGCGGGCAGGTTCACACTATTTTCCAGAACAGATCTGGTCCGGAAAATGGTGTGAACCTGCCCTAAATGTACCAAAGGGACAATTATTCTTTCATTAATCATCCGACTATCATCCGGAATGCACACTTGCCCTTTCCTCTACATAAGGGTCAACCATCGCCACTTGTATGTGTTTAACTGATTTAAAGCCAGCTTTTAACCAACCTAGCATATATTCCTCTGCTCCCCTGACACTCCATTCAGCATTAGGAGCCTAACTGGACTTGGTATCAGCCTCTTGCAATCCTCTGCACAGCAGAGCTCAGGTTGAAAAGAGACAGAAGCAGCACGAGGAGCCAATCCGTTGTACTGCAGTGCTCATGTGCCAACAAGGAACATACTGATGGGAGGAGAGAACAGAGTGACAGACAGATGAGCTTTTCAGTTTGTTGCTTCTCCTTTCACTGTCCTGTCACTGGCAAGGAGAGAGGCAAGATCTGGAGGTGCAACTTAAAGGAGGAGAACTATGAGGTGAGTGCTTTTCACTCACCTCATAGTTCTAGCTGACCTGTGACAATGAGACTGTCACAGGTCGGCTCAGTAGATCGGGAGGTGAGCGAACACATACCAGCGTTCGCGCACTTCTCGATCCTGTCACAGCTCTCTGCCGTGACAGGTGAGGGGCTGGATTCCCCCCTCCCCACTCCGATCCTCCAGCGCTGACTGGCAGGACGGACGGGGGAGGGGGCGGGTACAGCTTGCTCTGCCTCTAGATAGGCAGAGCTAGCTGTCACTCACGCAGCTGGGCGGATACAGACATAATTGTCGGGATCCATTTCAGCGTCTCAGTATACCGCGAGCAGTAGCTCGCGGTATACTGAGCTTAGGGTGACGGGAGGATGCTAGTTTGTGTCCTCCCGTTACCCTAAGGAGAACTATGGGGAAAAGCCTTAACCCCATAGTTCTCCTTTAAGGCTGGACTCGCACCTAGGTGGCAGTGTTTTTGCTCATTACTATACCTTTTCCCGCATTTTTTGCAATAAACCATTCTTCAGAGACATCCACTGGCACCCCTTGTTTTGGGTTCCACTGCCAACTGAAGTCTTACTTTAAATTGTATTTGAACTGAGAGGCAGAGAGTCAAACTTGCTACACAAAGCAATACAAGTATGTGATAACTGTTTAAGGAAACGGAAGAAGTTGCACAAGAACAAAACCAGAAATTAGAAGAAGCAGGTGAAAGGTTTAAAGCTGAACTTAAGGCAGAAATAAAATACATCAATTAAAGCCAAACACTGGGCAAAATAACTTACACAATGCACTGGGTGTGTAAATGGTCATTACAAAGCTGGGTGTAATGTGTGGAGGGCTGCTGTGAAGTATAAAAATCTTACCTTTCAGTATCATTATACAGGATTTATATAGCGCCAACAGTTTGCGCAGCTCTTTACAATATAAAGAAGACATTACAATCACAATACAATTCAAGACAAGATGGTAAGGAGGGCCCTGCCGTGAGGGCTTACAATCCATCTCCTACACATAATACTGGTCTTCTGTGCACTGTGGTGAGTGAGGGATGGGATTTTAACAGTGAAGTGCTCCAGTTGCATCCTCGCCCCTCCCCACTACTTGCCCATTCACATTATGCCTTGTATACCAGATATTCTGTGACTGGAGGAGAGGAAGGGGTGGGGATTTGACATTCTCTCCTCCTCCAATCACAATATGTCTTGTATTCGCGTAGTGAGGAGGGGCGAGGATGCAACTGGAGCACTTCACTGTTAAAGTCCCATCCCCCACTCACCACAGTGCACAGAAGACCAGCATTATGTGCAGGGGCCGGCATGCTGCACGGTAAGATTTTTCTACTTTGCAGCCATCCACGGATAACATACTGCTTTTAATGACAATTTACCCACACAGTGCATTGTGTAAATTATTATTTTTTTCTTTAATGCAAGCAGTGCAAGAAACTGAATTGGATTTATTATCATCCTCTTGCAATCCCTATTCAGCAGAGTTAAAAGGAGAACTATGGGGTTAGGGCTTTTCCCCACAGTTCTCCTTATGGTAACGAGAGGACACAAACTAGCGTCCTCCCGCCACCCTAAGCTGTAGCTCGCGGTATACTGAGACACCGCAGCTGAAGCGGATCCTGACAATTATGTCTGGATCCGCCCAGCTATCTAGAGGCAGAGCCAGCTGTACCCGCCCCCTCCCCCGACCGTTCTGCCAGTCAGCGCTGGAGGATCGGAGCGGGGAGGGGGGAATCCAGTCACTCCCCTGTCGCGGCAGAGAGCCGTGACAGGATTGAGAAGTGAGCAAACGCCGGTATGTGTTCGCTGACTTCCCGATCTACTGAGCCGACCTGCGACAGTCTCATTGTCACAGGTCGGCTAGAACTATGAGGTGAGTGAAAAGCACTCACATCATAGTTCTCGTTTAAGACTGGGAAGGAATCAGCACAAGGAGGCAATCAGTTGTGTTGCAGTGCACGGAGCGCTCTCCAGTCACAGGCTGGAGAGTGACAAGACAAGACCGGTAAGTGTTACTCAACTGCAGTATAGAAAAATTACGTTTTCTGTCCTGCCACAAAGGACTTTGCTGAAGAGAGCTGTGTAAATCTCAGAGGTGTACAGACAGAAATACACATCATTTGGCAAGTAAAGCAGCTCTCTTACACTTATGCATTGTATCTGTGTATTTAGGAGTTTGCCTGGACTTCAGCTTTAAGAAACTCTTCGGGTCAAAAAAAGAAGAGCAAAATAAGAACAAAAAATGTTTTGGTAAACAAAAACATCATACTACCAAATTGGTGGAGAATCTGCGGATTCACTTCACCCCAGGAACAGAGAGGTAGAATTCTCTACTATGCCCACAAGACGTCACTAGCCACAAAATATAAGGAATCTGCATTTATGATCCATACAGATGATGACACAGGACCTTCATCGCATGTATTGGTCATCTTCCGACCTATGCTGACAATGTGGTCAGGCAGTAGGAGACATCTTATATATTTATGATTAAGGCCATGATTGGGTGAAACTCCTCATGGAGCGGCAGGACACAGTGATGCTGTTTAAGCCTCAAACTGTTGCAGTGTTATGTGGTCGGATCTTTTCTGTCTGGGCGTCTGTGAACTTGCGCTGAGGATGTGCTCCTATTGGCGAGCACATCCCCCTGCTGAGCCATGGAGGAGCTGTGTATCTACTTTTAGACATCTTACATGTAGTTCGGTCCTGCAATACCCTCAAAGTGTCCTGTGGCGATGTGAGGCGGATATCCCATAAAAGTTACAGACTGGGAGATCTCCTTTTTTCGACTCCATCTCAACAGGATCCGGAAAAAGACTTCTATTCAGTCAGTTCTGACGCATTTGGTCAATGCTGCCAGGAATTGCATCGAATGAAAGTAGAAGCAGACGAGTCCCCCTTCCATTGCCTTGCGGATGAATGCAGAGGATGGAGGATGTTATTTCCTCTTGTAGGGGTACACATGATCAGTACTTTAGGTAGGCTTGGTTTTATTGGAATGAGTTCTCCTCTACTTCAGAGAACACGACTCTGCAACATGTGTGGAACTAGGATCATGGGTGAAATCTTGTTTCTTTGCTTTCTCTTCCTTGGGTTGGAGTATTCTCTTGTCTTTTTCTACCTATTCTATGTGTCTAAATTGTTTCTTGGCTTCATCTCCTTCTCTGCTTTTTTCTTATTTTCCTGCTACACCGCACCTTTCCATTCTACCTTTCCTCTGTTCTAGCCTTCCCTATCCCTTTTTCTGGCTTCCTTTATAAAAAAATAGATGGTTATTATAAGGACTGTGATGTTCCTTCAAATACTGAGCATTGCTTTTGGGAATTGAATGGGAGGTGTTGAGGGTAGTGTAGCGAGTGACTCCCGACACCTTTTAGACCAAGGGTGGGCAACTCGTCTCTCCAGCTGTGCCTTAAAGGAGAACTATGGGGTCAGTGTTTTTCCCCAAAGTTCTCCTTAGGGTAACGGGAGGACACAAACTAGCGTCCTCCCGTCACCCTAAGCTCAGTATACCGCGAGTTACAGCTCGCGGTATACTGAGACGCCGCAGCGGATCCCGACATCGATGTCGAGATCCGCCCAGCTGCGTGAGTGACAGCTGGCTCTGCCTATCTAGAGGCAGAGCCAGCTGTACCCGCCCCCTCCCCCGTCCGTTCCGCCAGTCAGCGCTGGCGGATCTGAGCTGAGAGGGGGGAATCCAGCCCCTCCCCTGTCACGGCAGAGAACCGTGACAGGATTGAGAAGTCAGCGAACACCGGTATGTGTTCGCTGACTTCCCGATCTACTGAGCCGACCTGTGACAGTCTCATTGTCACAGGTCGGCTAGAACTATGAGGTGAGTGGGAATCACTCACCTCATAGTTATCCTTTAACCTCAAATCCCAACATGCTTTGCCTCTGGGAGTCATGCCTGTGGCTGACAAAGTCTTGCAATACCTCATGTAGATCCACAACTGCTATAGGGCCAGAGTGGTCCATCCCTGTTTTAGAGAATACTAAAATGTAACTATAGGCTTGCTTTAAAGTTTGTATTGTATTGCCAAGGTTTCCGCTGAAGCTCAAAGCAAAACTCCAGCCAAAAATAAAAAAAAAAGGAATATGTTCCACTGAAAGATAAAATCATAAAAGCAGCTTTTGCTGCAATATTCACCCCCCAACAGTTCTTCTTTTCTGCGACTCAAACTCATTGGTCTTCCAAGCTGAATGATGGCCAGCATCGTTCACCTCACTTTTTCGGAGCCCAGGCCGTAATGGGCTCGGCTCCTGCCTTGAATTGCACCAGAAGGGAGAAACAACAGGCTGATGTGCTCATCTCTTTGTTGCTCTGCTCTCTCCTCCTATCAGCATCCTGCTGATTAGCCCTTTGTGCCAATTCTTCCACCCACACTCGGAGCTCTCAAAGAAGAAAAAGTAGTGCATAAGTTGTGGCACGGTTGACTGCACTGCAGATGAGAGATGAGTTAGGGCGACATTCAAATGAATGGCAATGCAGCGCACCTGCCACACTGTAATGCATGGTAGGTGCGTTGCGCAGTACCACGTGTTAATTGCCCAGCATGACTTTGGTGTTATCGGGGCCTTTTCCTGCTGCCTGAAGTTTTTCTCTAATGCCTAGAGCCTGTATCACTAGGATAGGACATTAGGGGAAATCTCTCCAGCAGACATCAAACAAAAATCTTTTTTTAGTGGAGATGAGAACAGTTTTAATGGTCTTCTGGGTCATATTTTAATTGCTGCTTATGTTCCAATTAGTGAGATTTCCTCTTACTTGGAGGTGTATTTATAACAGAAAAATTGCAGAGCCATTCATCCTGCAAAACTCCATGTTCATTCATTCTGTAGGAACGGCAATAAAAAGAACATTATTAGTATATTTTCTTTTCCAGGTCGAATGTAATATCAGGAAAATACAACATTATGGCCACTAAATAGAGCTGAGAAGTATAGGAAAGAAACATTTATTTCCTAGGATCATCAGGGCCCACTAGTGGCCAAAATGTGGTATTTACCTTATACTACATTAGATCTGGAAAGAAAATATACTAATAACATTCATTTTTGCCTCCTATCGCATGGAGCAAACGTACATGCAGACTCTGTGAGTCTTTAATAAATACATCCCTTGGTGTTCTAGTTTCCACCTGTCACAACGTCCTCTGCTCGGGACTCACTGCAATAAAATAACAGATTTGAACCCTTCCCTGGTGTAAAAATAATAATAATAATAATAATAAGCTTGCTTGGTTGGGGGTTCATTTTCAAGTTTGCACATCTGCGACTCTATTAAAGTATAAAGCCAATCGTTTTTGGTCTGTGATTTTGTTTTCCACTTCCTGTCTAGGAGACAACAGGAAGTGAAAAGAAATGTCTCCAGTGAGGGGAAGCTTTGTAGACATGTGTCCACATTTTGTGACATACCTTCTGTGTTTTTTCATGCATGTTTGTGCGTGTTCTTATGCACATAAACATGCAGGAAAAACACGTGTTCTCGACTGCGTTCCCGGTGCCATTAACTACTAAGTGCAAGTTTGATGCACGCTAACGATATGCTATGGTGTGAAAGGGGACAAAGGGGATGGTACCGTGCGTGGTGATCTTAAAGGGGATGGTACAGTCAGATAGTATGGTGCGTGGTGACCTTAAAGGGGATGGTACAGTCAGATAGGAAGGTGCATGGTAACCTTAAAGGGGATGGTAGTCAGGTAGGAAGGTGTGCGGTGACCTTTAAGGGGATGGTACAGTCAGATAGGAAGGTGTACGGTGACCTTTAAGGGGATGGTACAGTCAGATAGGAAGGTGTTCCTTCTTTCCCCCCCCCCCCCCCCATTTCACATTACCAAGAATGCATTAGTAGGAATCAGACTCATAACGCTCAGAAAGAAGAAGATCCCGACATTCCAATAATTAGACCCCCCCCCAACTGGAGTTCAGCGGGCAATATGGTCAATCAGCTTCCGCTACTAATGCTGGGCACACACCTTACAACCATCGCAAGACTTTTGTCTTGCGATGGTTGTAAGGTCATTTTAAAAACGTACGATCTGCCCATCTTGGACAGGCAGATCGTACTTGAGATGATCGCAAGCCCGCCCTGCTGAGTGGAGGGCTTCCGATGACCGCAATGCTGAACGGCCAGTGTGCGCTTGCGCACACCAGCCCGTGCGGCATTTATCTTACGAACATGCCACACACCCGCCGACAATCGTACGATTCTCGGCGGGGTTTCGAACATGTTCCTAAGATAAAAGTCGTGCGACCTTACAGTAGCAGAGGTCGCACGCCTTCCACACACCTTGCGATAATCGTACGATCGCAGGATTTCCCGCGATTATCCTACGATTATCGCAAGGTGTGTGGGCACCTTAAAGCTGGCCATACACTATACAATCAGATTGTGCAATATTCTTTAGATTCGCCAACAGTGTGTAATGTAAGGACAAGCCTAAACAACCCATTCAATTAGTATGCACTC
Source organism: Nanorana parkeri (assembly GCF_000935625.1). Classification (NCBI taxonomy): domain Eukaryota; kingdom Metazoa; phylum Chordata; class Amphibia; order Anura; family Dicroglossidae; genus Nanorana; species Nanorana parkeri. The sequence goes on along the minus strand of NW_017308357.1, from coordinate 15,660 downwards.
AGGCAGGCCCTTCACCACACACATTACAATGTAATCGTACAAGCTCCTTTAGATCTACCAACAACTATGTAGAGCAAGGGCCTGCCTGACTTGATAGATTAGGTAGGTCCTAGTGAATCTAAAGCTGACTGTACAGTCAGTCTAGAAGGTATATGGTGACCATTAGGTGTAAAGAAGATTGTGCAGTGTATGACCACCCTGGAATCGGTACCTACTATGGGTCCATGTTATGAATGACACATCCAGTGCGGATGATCCAGTGACATGGAGACACAAAGTAAGTTGCCCGGTGTGTGGCCCTGACACAGCAGATGGCAGCCTCTTCTGCATCACTGTATCTATAGGAGTAACATTCCAGCCAGCACCAAACCAATGACATCACTCCTCCAAGCAGAAAGCCATTCCTAATGAAGGGGACGCTTGGTGTCTCTATGACAACATGGCTCCTGTCGCCGGCACACAGACATACACCCAGACACATAAGACAGGTGCAGGGTGGGAGAGGTGCAGTGTCACCCCCCTCATTAACTGCCGCAGCTATCGGCTGTCACAGCGCGGCCAGCACACATCCCTCTACTCCCCCCCAGGCCTTATCACCTGATCCGTGCACCTCTCCTCCAGCCGCGGCTCCAGCTACCGGTCCGCTCCTTCCCCGTACACAACACACAGCAGCAGATGGAAAGAGAGGAGGAGCGACAGGTCGGGGCAGATAGGAACCGATGATGGGCAACTGGGCGGGGCTCCACTCGGAGCACCTACTGGACGCGGGGCGGGGCTTTAGACTGCATGACAGCTTGCTGTATGACCGAGGAGGCGGGGTGAACGGCGTGGGCGTGGTTATGCATGTGTTGGGCGGGGTTGATAGATCCAGTTGGTGTCGGGGCGGGTGCTTGTGGTTACACTGCAAACAACATTAGTGACACGGGTGGCTTGTGTACGCCTGCGGCTGCATGTGGCTGGAGCTAGTGGAAGCTTGTTTCCTAGTTGTTCCTTTATTGTTCCTGTATTGCAGACACGTGTTCTTATCTCTAGAGCAGTGTTATGTATTAGGGGTGACCCTTCCTTTCAGTCTTGCACAGTTGTACAGACTCCTCTCCTGTACTACTGCACACTGAGAGCGGCCCACAATGTACATTAGAAGCTGCAGCAAGTCAGATAGAGCCTGCATCATTACCTAGCTAGAGAACATCCGGTATCATCTAGCGCTGGGGTGCCCATTAGGTAGATCGTGATCTACCAGTAGCTCTGAAAGCTGATGCTGGTAGATCACACAGGGTGTGAATGGTGGCCCCTTTATTCAGTTTTGGTATATATATTTAGCTGTGCACACATGATTACCTATTAGCCTGAGTCTGCTGAACCAAGCTCCCCGACACCTTTACATCAAAGAATATTAGTTTACACAGCTTGTTGCAAAATACCACAAGGTGAGCCAGGAGAGAGAGCGGCGAGAGACAGACAGGAGAGAGAGTGAGGAGAGACAGCCAGGAGAATGAGAGACAGCCAGGAGAGAGCGAGGGAGGGTTTTTTTTTTTCATTGGTAGATCTTATGTAGCTCATCATTTGAAAAGTAGATCTCAACACTAAAAAATTGTGGGCACCCCTGATCTAGCGCTTTCCCAGCCTGACTGTTCCTGGCCCCCCTTTTTCATTGGATTCCATATCTTTCAATAATGGAGGCTCAGCATCACATGGGGGCGTTACCTAGAGTGGTCTGCATGCAGTGGCGTGACAATAGCCATAGCGACCCATCTGCAGAGCCCACCATAGAGAGTCTATGGTGGGCTTTGCAGGATCACCCTCAGGTGGGCAATGTGGGCTCTTCAAGGGTGTAACTAGAAATCACAGGGCCCCATACAAAATTTTGCTATGGGGCCCTGTGATTTCTAGTTACGCCCCTATCTGCATGCAAATACATCCTGCCAAGGAAGGCCCCCTCCTCCAGACTGACATCTACCTATCAAGGTACTCTGATATTTGCATGACTCTTCCCAAGAGCCACTGCTTGTATCAGAGCAGGGTGCTGTGATGTTTTCAGGAAGGTAAGTACAGCACCCTGCCCGCCCCTCCCACCAGCTATGATCTACCAGTATTGCATAGAGAACAGCAAAGACTCTTGGATCTAAAATAAAGCATGTAACAAAAGCAGAAAGGCTTCATTTAATATTTTCATCAGCATGTTGATGAGGGAGGCAGGAGGTACCAGGGAAGGCAACATTTAAGCAGATTAAACTTCAGCTTTAGGGCCAGAAGCATTGGGGCTACTCTGACCTCCTTGTTCATTGCGGCCCCAACACACAGACAAGGCAACTGCCTTGCTTTAAAGCAGGGGTCCTCAAACTTTTTAAACATGGGGCCAGTTCACTGTACCTCAGACATTGCTGGGGGCCGGATCATATTTTGAAAAACAGGGGGGGCGTGGCTGTGGTGCCGCACCGCCACGCCCCCTTCCGTCCCAGAACAAAGGGGAACGTTAGTGAGCAATTGCTGTACTGAAATGAATTTTATACAATTTTTTGGGGACAGATAGAGCTTTCTTTTGGTGGTGTTTAATCACCACTGCGGTTTTTCTTTTTTTACTATATTTCGAGAAAATGACAGAAAATTTTCAAGTGGGCGTGGCTTATCTAGATAGCTGCCGGCCGTTCTTTTACAACGGCCGGCCTGGAGATAGTAAAGGTAGGGGCCTGCAGCTCCCCGGCCTTGACACCCGAACGGGCCGGGCCAAGGACCTTGGCGGGCCGGATGTGGCCCGCGGGCCGTAGTTTGAGGACCCTTGCTTTAAAGGGTAAGTCCACTTTCCTAGGTGAATCTGGGTAAATGGAATCTTGCCCCCTCCTTACCTTTCAGAGAACGCTCCTTCCCCTGGTAGGGGTCTACTATTTATACCCCGTACTTCCGTGTAGCACAACCCTGCGTTCTGGATTTTGAATTTCACTCGCAAATGGCGAGCACTCATCGGTCAGCGTGGACCAATGCACTTCTTAGCCATTTGTAAGCACAATTCAGAATCCAGAGGGTTGCGCTACATGGAAGTATGGGGTAGGAATAGTAGACCTGCACCGGCAGAGGGGAAGGAGCGTTCTCTGAAAGTTAAGTATAGCGGGGGGAGGGGGCCAGATTGAAGGGGGTAATTCCATTTTCCCAGATTCACCTGGGAAAGTGGACTTGCCCTTTAAATAGGCTCAGTTCACACCATTTTGTTAAAGTTGTGTGCACTGAAAAATAGTGTTTTTATTTGTTTTTCTGCGCATCGTGGTGGGATGAGGTATAATTGCATTGCACCTCTCTGTGTCCATAGAACCTGTGACATTTTAATAAAGTTCTGTTGAAAAAAAGTGAATAGCGTGATGCGCCGGGATCAGCACTGTTTCCTGTCACCGCATACCAGCACCTATGTGTTCAGCATGGCTTGCTGGTGTCAACGGACCCTTAAGCTACTATATTGTATATCTAATAGTAAAAATGTTTTTTTCTTTGTTAGATTCCTGCTCAATAAACTCGTTTTAAGAACCAGCGCTGCCACAATGTATTTTTGGTACATGCATGTATATATACAGCCATGGCCAGAAATATTGGCACCCCTGCATTTCTGTCAGATAATGCACCACTTCGTGAAGAAAGCTGTTGCAATTACAAATGTTTAGGCATTCTCATGTTTATTTCTTTTGTTTGTATTGGTATGACATAAAAAAGTGACACATTCCACGCAAAACTCCATACCTGACTCTGATATAGGACACTGAAACCTGACTCTGATTTTGGAATCGGTTACCTGACTATGATATTGGATTCTGATACCTGACCATGATATTGGACTCTGACATCTGACTCCCATACTGGACCCTAATACCTGACTCTGATATTGGACTCTGATACCTCTCTCTAATATTGGACTCTGATACCTGACTTTGATATTGGACTCTGATACCTGACTCTGATATTGGTCTCTGATATAGGACACTGAAACCTGACTCTGATATTGGATTCGGTTACCTGGCTATGATATTGGACTCTGATACCTGACTCTGATACAGGGGTACGGGTACACTTAAATACTAGACCACACAGGGACTCTTATAAACACACACGCACAACACACACACACACAAAGGTTGAACTTGATGGACCTGTGACTTTTTTCAACCTCAAATACTATGTAACTATACCTGACTCTGATATTGAATTCTGATGTTGGACTCTGATACCTGACTCTGATATTGGACTATGATGCCTGACTCTGGTATTGGACTCTGATATTGGTCTCTGACATCTGACTCTGATCTTGGACTTTGACATCTGACTCTGATCTTGGACTCTGACATCTGACTCTGATCTTGAACTCTGACAATTGACTCTGATCTTGAACTCTGACATCTGACTCTGATTCCGGACTCTGACATCTGACTCTGATTCCGGACTCTGACATCTGACTCTGATTCCGGACTCTGACATCTGACTCTAATATTGGACTCTGATACCTGACTCTGATATTGGACTCTGACACCTGACTCTGATATTTAACTCTGAAACTGGACACTGATATTGGACTATGATACCTGATTCTGGTATTGGACTATGATCTTGGTCTCTGACATCTGACTCTGACATTTGACTCTAATATTATACTCTGATACCTGACTCTGATATTGGACTCTGATATTGGACTCTGATACCTGACTCTGATATTGGACTCTGATACCAGACTTTGCTGCCTGCCTTTGATTCCTTATTCTGGCAGTTGAGCCTAATATTTGGTTTTAACAATAAATCCTGATAACTGTCTTTGATGCCAAATTCTGATACTAGATCCTAACACCTGCCAGTTGAATCTTACAGCTGATGTTTGACTCTGGCCCCTTAATGTAATACCTTACTCTCATACTTGACTGACATACAACATTCCTGACTGACACATGAGGTTGATGTCTGAAGGAGGACAAGCGATCTGTTTTAGATAAGGAATACATTCGTTTCAGCTGAAATGAGGATCACTTTAAGTGACCGTGGTCTGCAAGAGTTTTACAGGATGAATGATGGAAGAATGGTAGATGACTGTTTGGAGGACAACTGACCAAATTTTGGTGCAGACTGACCAAATTTTAGTGCAGTGGGGTGAGGTTTGGAGGAGAAGTGAGTAGCATGCTAAGGTATGTCTTAAAATGGACCCTGTATAGACACTGATTTGGCGAACACCAAAATTAACTCAAGGTGTCAGAATGTGACTATTATCTCAATATAACAGACATGATATTCACATCAGTATTGTAAGATTTTCAGGTCTATGACTAGTAACATTGTCAGTTCCTCACCCATGGTATTGTAGCAGCACACTGTACATCACTGTTCACATACTAGTCATACCTATTTCCTTCCATTAGGTGGCAGCAAAGTTAAATCAATTCCTAATAGTATAGTATAGTAGCTGACTGACAGGGAACTACTCTACATACACGCTATCCCCAACCTCCATTGCTTTACCAAATTATAAGAATTAGTGCCCACCCAGGCCAACCTAAAAAAACAATTTCATTAGTAGGGTAAACCCTTGTATTAACCGCTTGCTGTCCGGAGCAATTTCTTACTATTTGCACCCACATGATAAAATATACATTGTTTTGGCTAGAAAACAGCTTCAGACCCCCAAACAATTATATAGTTTCTGAAAGCAGAGGCCCTGTAGAATATAAAAATGTCAGTTGCAATTTTTTATGTTGCATGGTATTTGCTCAAATGTTTATCAAACAAGTATTTTTAGGGCAAAATACACTAAAATGAAATTTAATGCACAGAAACAGAATATAATACCCAATTTTTTGATGAAATATAAAAGATTGGTTCATGTCGGGTAAATAGTTACCAAACATGTCAAACATGAGAAAGCTGGTCGGTTGACCAGTGAAATGTCTTCAAGAAAAATACAGCAAGTCCAGTTGCCTTGACTTATTTTTTACAGATACAAACATGTCAAGCCTTAAAGTGACATTAAACCCTCAGATCTTTTAACATAAACCAATACTGTAATGTGTGCCTTACTGTAATCCATGGTTGTTTCCCTTCTCTTTGCTGCCCTTTTAAATCTGTATCTCTTCTCATGCTTGGTGAGAGCTTCCCTTTGCAGCTGAGTGCCTCTTCCTGTAGTGCTGGCTCAGGTTGCAAACCTACACACAAACACCATGTACCCATTTCAGAGACAAGGCAGTCTGCTGCAAAACAGAAGTTCTTCCCAGCATGAGAACAGATAGAGATTTAAAAGGAAGAGCAGCAAAGAGAAGGGAAACAACCATGGATTACAGTAAGGCACACATTACAGTATTGTTTTATGTTAAAAAATCTGAGGGTTTAATGTCACTTTAAAATTGTGTTTGCCCGTGAAGCCGCAAAAAACTACAATACCCAAAATTTCCCATAGGGGACACTTTAAAAGCTTTGCTCATCAGTTAATAATGATTGATGGCTCTAGAATAATTTCTCTCACTCTGACGTTCGCGATATGTAACATGTGTAGCAAAATTTTCGTTCTTGCATGTAGGGGCACGGAAGTGTGTTTGCGTAGGTATGTACGTGCACGTGGAGGGCGGGGGACTTCAAGAAATGGTTTTATTTTTTTATATGTTACTTTAATTTTTTTATTTTTTAAACACTTTTTACATTTTTTTTTTACACTAACTTTATTGCTATCACATAGGGGGCTTACAGCTCTGCCATATGATTTTTTTATTCAGGTTGTTAGATGATTGCAATATTAGTTTTTTACTCAGCTGTGATAATGATTGCTGATTAAACTAAAGCTGGCCATATACTAGTCAATTTTCGAAAGAATGTTCGCACAAGCGATCTATTGTTCGTCTTTCTATTAGTTGATGGGGGTCAAATCGGTCATGGATTTTGATCAAAGTGATGAAAAAATGTGAAGGCTCGGGATGGAAATTGTAACAGTGAATGTGGTTTTTGTTCGCGAAACTCCATTCATTTTAACTAGGGATGCACAGATACTTTTCGAGTACCAATGCCGATACTTGGCGTTTTCATGAGAACTACCAGGGTTGCAGCGGTTGCAGCTAGGACCTGGCTCTGGCACTCTACCACGGTCCTGAAATCATTAGTCTGTATTGTTTTAGAAAAACTGTCACATGACAATAAACAAAAATGGATCAGAACTTGTACTTGTAAGTACTCGGCAAGTATCAGTACTCGTACTCGCAAAACTGGTATTTGTGCATCCCTTCATTTATATGTTTAATCGTACATTAAAACAGAGATGTACAAATCCCAGGAGCTCCGTGTGCTCCTTACAAATGATAGCTGCCTCCTAATTTTTGAATTTTTCTCTAGTCTAGTCTTGGAGCTCAAAAGTATTGGTACATGTACTCGTACTTGTACCGAGTACTGTACTTGGTATCTGTGCAACCCTAATTTTAACATTGAATGTAAAAATAAAACAAAATGTTGTTTGACATTCGTCATATATATATATATATATACAGGTGAAATAGGGACAGTCATTCAGTTTCTTTATTCGACTGGTATTTAAAAATAGAGGTATATGTGTGTTAGTATTGTAATCACAAACTACATTGAGCCTGGATAAATGTAATTTTATTTGGACAAAAAGAGGAAAAGCAAAGTTTCAGCAATGGGATATGCATGTGTTTTTAGTAGAGATACAGCATTTCTGCTGTCGCCATTGGTTTGCTCACTTTTCTCCTTGCTGGAGGTTCTAAAGTGGGGAAGCAAAGCCCTGCTTTTATTAAAATGTCTGGCTCCTGGTGAACCTGCAACCAATTCATCCTTTGCTATATATGCTCCAAGATGGAGTCTCTCAGGACCACAATACACGGAGGAGCCTTGACAAGGCCGTGTGGCTTCCATATATTCTGCAAAAGACATGCAACTAAAACCTCTGTTTTTAACAGCGTCATTTTTGTTGTTGTTGTTGACTAGCTGGTAAGTGTGCTGGGAAACTTTTTGATTTTGGATTGCCTCCTCACATAGACATAATTTTGCTGATTCATTGCTGTTGGCTATACCTTGCACAGCAAGTAATGGATCCCTGGTGATGTGTGCCAATTTTGAGTCCATAATACTACCCATAATGTTTAAACCCTGAAGAAGAGGGAGGCCTTTGAACCTCCAAAACGCGTTGGATGTTCTGTGTTTGGGTTTATAAACCCATTCCATTATTAAACGTTTTTCTTCTTGTTTGGCACTCTCAATGGACTGTATATTTGTGTTTACCATCATGTCCGCCTCCATATATAGACACAATACAGAACACGGCATGGAAAGCCAGTAACAGGGACAGATCAGCTCAGGGAGATCACCTGCAATACTGGTGACTAGTCCTTTGCCCGCTGACTTTTTTTGGGGGGGGAATGCAGAGTTTGTTTACTTTTTGGCAGACTGAATTTGGTGTCCTGCATCTGAAAGCATGTACATGTTTATGCAAGTCTGGCGTATATGTACATTGGCACTATATATATATATAATATACAGGGATCTCAAGTCTCCCTGATGTTCAGGGAGTCTCCCTCTATTAGATAGCGGCTCCCTGATGTCCGCGAGAGAGGCATTTTCTCCCTGAAATGTTTACTCTGAGTAAACCTTTCCGATAAGATATCAGTGGGTAAGGTCAGAGTGAGGCTTGCCTCTTGGATGAAGGTCATGTGATCTCTAGAGTGGCCTCAGAACGAGGCTTGGCTCTCAGAAGGAAGAAGCTACTTGCTGCACAGAGAGGGCGGACATAGACTACTATTGAGAGCAGATACAGGCACTGCTGCAGGGTTGAGGGAGTGCTGTTAACCCTTTGTGGATAATATAGAATCAATTATATGTCCTGGTTGTCTAGTTATAGAGAACATTTATTTAATTTGCTGCCCATAGCATCTAGTCAATGTGTATCAGGGACTTTACTCCTCAGCGTTTTTTTAAAAAGGTCTCGGGCTGTCTAATAAATTGTGACCTTTACACTGACAGTTACTTGAACGTCAATTCACAAATCTGATGTGTATATATAAATAAATAAATACATAATATTATTGTATTATTGGTACATG
>NW_017308357.1:0-6528 GCF_000935625.1 Nanorana parkeri | reverse complement strand
TATATATATATGTCTGTAATTGATCAATAAATAATAAAACAAATATACTTGTATCAGGTAAATAAATCATATGTATGTATTAAAATGGAGAAGTTGGTTAGATCTCTTTAACTACTGAGCCACATGATCCTTGTGGCTGTCATACAACACAGGGTAGCCACGCCCACCCTCAATGGCAGCCAATGACATTCACGGCAGGAAATGGGTAAGCCTGCAGCAGGTGTTTCTCCACCAGCTGTTCTCCCGTCTGACGTAGTGACGTCGCTGGCCAACCCATTCTACACATGACACCCGAAGAGATCGCGAGAAGAGGGAATCTCGCGATGACCAGCAGTCAGCGTGCGCCTCTTGTTAATGTGTAATATTTATTTCCTGGGTGTCGGTAATAAGGGCGGAATTGTTGGTCCTGACTTCGCTGTGTGACTATATGTCGGTATTGATCCCCGCTCATGAGTGAAGGGGAATCGCCGTTCGCCCTCGTGACGTCATCACGCTGCCCCTGGCGTAACGTGGAGGCAGAGTGCAGGGTAAGCCGGTGAAAGAGGTGAGGGGGATTGTGAGTGTGGGAGATAGAGGTGGTGTGAGGTTATGGAAGGGGGGTATTGTATGTTATTATACAGAGAGGGTGAGAGCAGCTTTCATTTGTGTCACTATAATGGGCACAGCTAGCCGGCCACTGACACTACACACACACACAGGTCCTCATGCTGTTGTCACTGTCACCCTGCTGGTCCTCAGGGAATCGCCCTGTTATGTTACACAAAGGGTGCAATGCATGCTTGACACATCAGGAGTGTCCATACAGCCATAAGGCTGTCCATGGTTATTGTACACATCAGGGTGTCATTATGTGAACCTGGATTGTTCATTAGGAGGACTCTGATCTTACATGAGGGCCCATGTAGATGTGAGCATGTGTGTAGAGGAATACTTGCTGTCTTGTTACACCGTTGTGTTGTATGTCCATGTGTATTGCCTTCGTGTTTTGACATGTGCTGACAATCATTTCCAATGCTACTTTTAAATAAGGGTTTGGAGTGGATATAGTCAACATCCATTGACCATGGCTTGTCGCCAATGCATCAAAATGCATGTTACATGTGTTTTGATGCATTGTCATTGACTTCTTTGGGCCCCCCAATGCACTAAACCACTGAAAAAATGGATATGTCATTTTTTTTTTTTAAAGCACACTTCAATGCAGTGCTGAGATAGTAACAGATACATATTTGTCATGGTTCCCTTTAACATAGTATTAGTGGAGCAGAATGGGAGTGTTAAAACACAACAGTGTAAATGGGCCATTAAAGAATAAGTGTATTTTCAGACAAAGTGCCCTTATTCTTTTTGCCCCATCCCTTGACCTAGCAGATCCCACCCTCCCTTTCCACAGATGCATACTTATTGAGATCCGGCACCCATGGCCTCCCACACTTTCAGACAAAGTACATGCATCATTTTTGTCCCCCTCCACAGATGCATACTTATTGAGATCAAGCACATGTGGCATGTTGTGTTTGTTTACATTCTGTGCTGAAGTCCTCTCATTGCTGGCCCAACCATAGAAGTCTATGGGGGTGCATCTTCCTGCACATCCCAGTCAGAAAACCGAGGTAGATGAGCCCTATAGAAGTCTGTGTTGCTCAACTGCAAAGGTGCAGCCATCAGAGAGAGGGCTTCAGCATGGAATGTAAACAAACACAGCATGCCGCGGCATTTAACTCCTTCCGGACCAATGATGGGATTATTCCGCCATGCAGTACAATGAGCGCTGGTCCATGAAGGGACCAGCAGCTCATTGAGTTACTGCTGTTGCTGGGTCCCTCGGGGTCCGAGGCAGACCTTCAACAGCAGATTAGGTGTTCACAGCACTATGATCACAGCAATAACTGATCGCTGTGATCACACAGCCGTGACAGCCACAGAGCCAGCAGCAGCTCAGTGTTTTGTGCAGCTGCGAGCCGGCTGCGTGTTACAAACTGAAAAAGTATCTCTGAGGAGAATACTGTATTTTACTTAGAGATACTAAGGGGTCTATTCAGAAAAGGGTGAAGAGTTTGGAGAAGGCAGGAGAAGTGAACAATCTAGGCCAAAATAGCTGATTTGGAAAAATCCTCTAATTCAGCTCACTTTCCAGTTCAGCTATGTTGTCCTAGATTGTTCACATCCCCTGCCTTCTCCAAACTCTTCACCCTTTTGTGAATAGACCCCTAACTATCAAAGCCCCTGTACATAAAAAAAATAACCCCTAGTTTAAAAAAAACGTTTTTAAAAATACGTCTAATAAAACAATTATAAGAAAATATAGCACCAAAGAGACTATTAAAGAAAAGCATACCGCATCCTAAAATTGTTCCACAATTGTATTTTGTGACCTATAACTCCCAAAATAAACTGAAATCCCATGATGCATTGCAAGATTCTGACAGTCACGGGCATGTCTCCCGGAGACAGAGGCATAACGGGATTTGTAGTTATATCACAGCTGGAGTGCCGAGGTTGCCTACCCCTGATGTAAGCTGTCATTGCCAATCTCTCCTTCCCAAAAGGCTAAGTTTTTGGCTGTTAGTACTTTCTGATTCACTGACCCAGAACCAGCATGCAGCAAGTGAAGTCAGAACTCTAAAGCTGCATACTTGGGTCAGATAATATTAAAGGCACAGCCAGGAGAAGATGTCAGATGTAGCAACCTCCATATTCTTCTTATGACAGGTTTCCTTTTAAAAGTGATATTTTTCAATATGTTAGGTATAGCCATAGCAGGAGCTATCAGTATTGATGCAGTGGAAGGAGAACATGGTTAGTTTGTTGCATGTGAGTTTTTTTACATCCTGTAATGTGTGTACGTTAACGCAACCCATGCATTTTGAAAAGCCCTCCGACACACTTGCGTAAAAAAAATCGTACTATTGGCAGCGCAATGTGGAGAACATTTGAATTTGTGTACTGTGGTGTGCTGTAGTGTATGTGTTTTTTTTTTTTTTTAACTGACTGTTTTTTTCTGTGTGTTTTACTTTATGTATGCATTGTACAATGAAGAATGAACAGCAACGCACATATACAGCGCTTGTATGCTTTGCGGGTTATAATGTGTGTTCTCACATATGCTATGGTGTAAACAAGGGTTTGGGAGACTTATGAAAAGATAAAACCTACAGTATATAACTTTCTATAGTGTCCAAGGTCCTGTTTTATTCCACAGCTTGAAAGGGATATTTACAAGAATTGTCTAAGGAAGAACTTCCAGTAATGCCAAATTCTCCCTTTTGTTGAACACCTAGACAAAGAGAGTCTAAAAATCAGATGACACTTCACTTTGACACATCTTCATACATTAGATCCAGCATAGCTTATGGGGAGAAATATGTTGTCACACATGTCGTCCTTTTTTTTTTCTATTAAGACCCTGCTGATATGTTTCTTCTAAATTTGTTGTTTTGTCTTCGTACAAAATGTCATATGGGTATGTCCTAAAACTGAGCATAGATTAATTTTCCCTTTCATGCGTTCTACTAGTGATTAGTGCCATGGTAATGAAGGCTTCCATGGAAGATGATGATTCAGGATGGGAACTTTCCATGCAGGACAAGATGGGAAAGAGCAATGCCAACTGGATAGACATCACTCAGGAATTCAGAGATGCGTGTAGCGGTAATTGTAGTCCTATATCTATATATACTGCAAAAAATGTGTTGACTAAAACCAGTAACGCTGTGACATGTATATGGTTTCCAGTCTGTACATATCACTGTGTTTCTGGCCATTACCTACACACTGCTCACTTCATGTGACACAATGACAGCAGCTTCTGAAACACAGCGAGGGCAATTTATCAAAACTGGAGCTGATGTGCCCAGCAACTCTCTCTTGCAGCCTCTCTCTTTCATTTTCAAATCTTAACTGAAGAGAGAAGCTGATTGGTTGCCGTGCACATCTGCTCCAGTTTTGATAAATTCCCCCCCAGCGTGTTACTGGCTATTAAAAAAAGAAAAAGTGATAGCTAAAAAAAACCCTACACATTATGCTGCCAGAGCGACTATCCCACCTATTGTGCAGGTCTGAGGTGTCACTTTGACAGCCATCCTGCAGCGAGCCTCTGTCTGCTAACCAACAGGATAAGCTCAGTGAATGGCACTTTACTACTCTTCTTTATACACAGAAACTGCAAGTCATTAGCACTGACTATTTCCTGGTCCTTGGCTTCAGTGTTCCACTGTCCACAATGTAATTCTGGAATGCTGATTTATGTCTCTGGTTTGTATTTGCTGGATACAGAGGAGGCACCAGGGCTCTAACAGACCTCTGATGTTTTCCTAAAGAGTACCCATTGCCAAAAAAAAAAGGTAATTCAACAGACCCCTGTTCCAATCACCTACTGTCTGCAGTGTTGTGGGGAGAACATTTTGTGGGACACCATGGGCTCTACACTGCGGCCTGCATTTTATGAGTAATTGGTAAAATGCAAGTGTAGGGTGGAGAAAAGACTGCAGTGTCCAAGGGAAAGCAGTTTTCACTCTCTGTTATGAATGGGCTTTATCCTCTAATGCCTGCACAATTTTATAAGCTGACATTGTCATTATTGCCAGAATTCCTAACATGATGTTGTTAAGGTTTTTTCTTTTCTTTATATGAATATTATATAAATACAGTGGAGATCTAATGATATGGGAGGATGTGCACAAAGTATACTGAAAAAGATCTTCCTTTCATTTACAGAACTGAAGCTGGGAGAACTCCTTCATGATAAACTGTAAGTATGACCACCATAGTCTTTTAAATGGTAATGTGAAGAATGCAGTTTCATCTCTGATTGAAGCCAAATATTTTTTTTTTCAGTGACAATAGCATAGGGAGGGTTAAAAATATACTATTCTAATATGAGATAAATTCCCTCTTAGACAGTTGTCAGAGGAACAAGTGTCCATGTTATAAGATTCCCCTTCTATTGCTGTTCTCGTGGCCTTGGTCATCAGGACAATAAGAGCGGGAGAGTGAATCTCCCTATAAGGTATTGTACACAGTACACAGCAATAAAAACCTCACAGTGGTTCTAACCTCACACTATTATATTCAAATCTGATTGCCCTTTAGTTTGTAATCCTTCCAAAATCAGGAAAGGTGAAACATGGTTGTTGTATGTCATTGCACTTTACACATTCTTATTGCACGTGTGAATGTTTAACGTTAAAGCGGAAGTAAAGTGATTACAAAAAACAAAAACTCGTGCTTTTATCCGTCATTTGTTAGTATGCACTGCATATGAGCACATTGTGACAGACTTACCTGCCAAAGTGATCCCCTCTAGTGCTGCACTGTGCCCTCACTGGTGCTTCCATCTTCATCCCAGTCTTCTTCCAGGTTTTTCGAATCTTCGGCCACTTGATTGGCCGGGCCAGCTAAGTGGCCGAAGGCAATCGGGTCTTTGCTGCCATAGAAAACCTACCAATCGGCAATTTCTTTCTTTTTCCTTTACTTCCATTTTAAAGTGACCCTTTACTCTGTATATGCACGGTAAACTAGGAGGGTCATCCACATCTCCCTACTCTTCCCCAGCAGAATATTAAAACGTTTCCTTGTTTTCTCCACCACCTTGTTTATTCGCCATGAGCAAAGTTTATGCCCTTTGATTGGCACATGGAGCAGGGAAGATGGCCATAGCCTTTGTGTAAGCTCCAACATGTCCGTTTGGAACTCACACAAGGCTCTCTTTCCCAATCCCAGTGGTCCGAATGGATGGAGTGAAAGCAAGAAAAGGGAAATATAGTGGAGAAGTAACCCTCTTACTTTGCCCTGCATGGTCAAAGGAAAGGGTCACTTTAAAATGTCCTCTTTATTTTAAAGGGTTATTATACCCTTGCATGTGTTTGCATATATGTGCTGCACCCAAGCAGTAGATATATGCAAAACGATTAGGAAAAAAAAATGAAAACTTTTTCAAAAGGTTAATACTTACTTGTGACTCCACCGCGCGCGCTCCCGTCTGAACATCTGAAAATATCTCGGCCGGCCGCAAAGGATCTTGGGGTGGGTGCATGCGCACTTCAGATGTTCGGCCGGGAAACGAGGAGAGACACATATATGGCGCAGCGTGCACTCGCACAGACTCCGGACAGACTTTGTACTGACTCCATGGGACATGAGATAAGAGGAGGACAGAGGAGTCAGAGCTGGATCGGAGACCCGCACCAGCGCTGGAGGTACATCTGAAAACTACACTATAGAAGAAGATGATCGGATTAAGAGGCATGATTTAAGGTAAGTCCTTACACTACCATTGGGGGGAGGGAAAAAAATTAGCCTTTAATGTCACTTTAAGGTCTTGTTTACACCAATTCTGCTAAGCATGCCACCGCACATGGAGCAGTAGTTTTCTATGTGCCTTTTTCACAACATACATGTGCAGCTCAATGGATATGGTGTGAACAAGCAGAACAGTGTTCCTATTTGGAGCAACCCTGTTCTTTGCCATATATGGATAAAACACCGGTTTGCTTTAACCCCTTCGTGACGGGAGACGTACAGTGTACG